>NC_048275.1:33200409-33428902 GCF_009762535.1 Notolabrus celidotus | reverse complement strand
ACATTAGATTTAGTTGCCCCTGTTAAATCTTGTAAAGTTGTTAGCTACTTCTGCATAGCTTGCTAAATTTCTCTTGGGGTATCTTTGGTGCACTGAAGCTCAATTTAAAGTTGAGTAACTTGAAGCATAGCTCACTACATATACAAGTAGCTCCCCCATCATCGACTTTTTATTGTGTGTGGCTCTGTTGCAGTAGGATGTATTAACACATTTTAGCATTAGTTGATCAGTAAAATGTTTCGCTTTGAGATGCGTAACTGAATCTGTGACGCTGAAGTAACATCACAGCCCTGAAGACAGCCTGCTCATTTCAGCCTGGACATTAATCCTGTTGGAGCACTCAAGTCTGTTGGTCGGAGTTTAGGGAGTTTTGAGAGTGTTTTTTTGTTTGAACTACTGTCTTGTATTTTCCTGTACTCATGGAGTTCACCGAAGGAGGTAGCGGTATCTCCACTCTATCAGGGTGTTGTTTGACACACCCATTTACGAGCGTGCCAAGCAGAACTGCTGGCATGTTCAGTCTTACAAAGCCACGGTCGCTTTCATGGTTGAACTCATTCATCTTCCGCATAGCAACAAGCTTCCAATCAGAGCTGACTGCTGAGGCTATGATAGACCTCTTGGGGGAGGACAGCAAGAACACTCTGCAAGTACAGCTGTGGGAGTTTGAGATGGAGGATTTTGAAAATGAACCTGAAGAAGACTCATCAACTCACCAGCAAGCATGTCTGCCTCCTTCAAGCACCCAAAGATCATCAATAAAACATTGGAGTATGCCAGGACTCTTGTGGAGCAGCTTTAGAAGGCTCCTGGCCCCAAACAGCTTGGCCCTCAGGATGTGGTCTTGGATTTGGTTCAAAAAGTCCTACAAGGCTTTTGGAAACCAAAAGGAAACATTCCCTGTGACATGCCCTCTGAGAAACTCAGTGAGATGGCGGTTGTAGTCACAAAAGCTGTGCTCGACCGTGTCTTCTCAACACTTTCTTCACCCTAAGGTTAGACAGATGTACCCTGCGGACACCCTGAGGAAGAGGCTGATCTGCTTCAAGGCTGAGGTGCTAAAAATCATCACCAGTGTCACAGCTGATTCCATCTGTGGTTTGTTTGAGCCTCAAACTCAGACAATCATCCCTGCTACTCAGCCTTGTACCATCACTGCAGTCAAGGAGCCAGTGTATGTAAAGCAGGCCCCACAAGCCTAGCTCCCACTGTAACCCTGCCAGCTGAACCTCCAGTTATGGATTCAGTCATGGAGGAGGAAGTCAAGAAGGAGGAACCATCCGAAGAACCAGACTCTGCTATAGTACTAACTCTGTCACCTCATGATACCCTGCCAGCTATAGCTCCAGTCACAGCTTCAGTCCAGGAGGGTGAGGTGATGGAGGGGAAGTCCACCAGACAACCCAGATAGAAGAACCTCCAAGAAGTCCTGAAACTCCTGCTGATGAGTATCCTGCCATCAGTCAGGAAATATCAAGTGACCGTCATCAGGCCCAGGTCATTTACTCCAGTGACTCAGTCAGGGCCAGAGTAATTCCTGACTGATGAAGAGGTGGCCTACAGGGAGGGACTTGACCCAGTGGAAGAGTGAGTGGCCTATACTTATTTTCAGTATGTGAGAAATAATAAATAAAATTATGGGAAATGAAATGTACTAAAAATGTTCACAGGTATTTATTCTGCATTACAAATCATTAGTTGTTAGGTTTGTTGTTTCACATAGTTAATGGGTGTATATGGAGCTCCAGTAAGGTCACAGCATCAGTCGCAGCCATAATACAGTTTGAGATTTGAGATACAAAAACAATAACTGATCTGATACATATGATCTTATGTTTTTGATTTTGTTTTGTTTGTTTTACAGTCGTGATTGTCAAGAACAAGAGCCACAGGCAAGCCCTCCTTGTTCTCCTCTCCCCATGGCCTTTCTTTCTCTCCTGACGAAGAGGAGGAGCCAGCCTGTTTTAGCCGGCGGGCCATATGATTCACACCCCTGGTCTAGACTAATAACTGAAGGCGACAGGGCTGTCAGAGCCCCCGACTGTGGATCAGCCTGCCGGAGGTAATCAGACTCGCAGAGTCAGTCCCTAATTTTATTTAACTACTCAAGACACACCTTTCAAGTAAAGTTTTTATTTTGTGAATTTTGATTTATTACAATTTATATCTGCTTTTACTGTCAATTTGCTTTTATTGCTTCTCTCCTTCTATTGTCTGTTTTTAGTGTTTTTGTGAAGCACTGTTACTTGTATTGAAAAGTGCTATACAAATATAAGTACTTTTATTATTATGCTTGGGATCTGCAAAAGCGAGACCTGTTCATGGTCAGAGCCCTCAACAAGAGGATTGACAAGCACTCCAAGTCCTTTCAGCAGATGGACGAAGAGGAGAGCTGCTCCTCTGCAAGAGACAACGTCATCGCTGCTATCAAGGACATAACACAGAAACCATAGACTGATTCATCCAGCCAGGCTCACATTCAACTCAGCAACTTCAATCAGACTGAAGACAGTTTTTCAGAGAAAAGGGAGACTTCTCTGGACGCTGTGTTCTCTGAGGAAGATGATGAGGGACTTGTGGAGAAGAGGGAGGCTTCTCCACAAGTTTCCCTGGATGAAGAGATTGCCACTATCCCAGAAGATGTGACTGAGGACACATCCATGGTCAGTCCCGATACTAGTTTGACATCAGACGAAGTTCCTTCTGGAGACAGCACCTCAGAGGCAGCAGAACATTGACTACAGGAGAAGAAGGGGGCTTCTCCACAAGTCACTGCCGAAGAGGAGCTGGAAAATATAGTTCTGGAGAAGTGGGAGACTTCTGAAGATGTTTCTTTAAAGGAGGAGGGACTCAAACATGAGAGCGAGGCTTTGCCATGTCTCCAAGAATGAAGACACAGCCACTTTGACAGAGGAGCTGACTCAGGACACACCTTTGGTCGGCCAAAAAACAGATGTGACTCGGCCTTGTGATGACCCGCATGAGAAACAGAAACAGGAGGACTCTTAGGAAGAAAACAACCTGGTTCCCAGTTCAGGCCTCTTCTAGTGAAGATGCAGACCATGAAGTTCAACCTACAACATCCAGGTTCCTTTTGAACAGAGCAGCACAGAGGCAACAGAAGATGAGAAGGGCTTATCCTCAAGTCACTGCCACTGAGGAGCTGGAACAAACAATTGAGAAGGAAAGAGAGACTTCTTCAGAGGTCACTGCCACTACCACAGAAAATGTGACGAGGACAAATCCCAGGTCAGAGTGGAGACAAATGTCAGTGTGTTCAGTGACAATGAGCTGGAAATAACCAAGCCGGACACCGTGGACTCATCTATGACACAGAACACCTGGAGGGTTGGTGCAAGGAGAAAAACCTCTGCATCAACACCAAAAAACAAAGAAGATGATCATGGATTTCAGGAAGGACATTCACCAACCCCCTCCCCTGCACATCAGCGTAGCAGCTGTGGAAGTGGTCTCCAGCTTCAGGTACCTGGGAATTCACCTTGCTGAGGACCTCACCTGGAGTGTGAACACTTCCTGCCTGGTAAAGAAGGCCCACCAACGCCTCTACTTTCTTATGGTGTGTTCACACCACACGCAAATAAAATCATTCACGCAAATTAATTACATGTAAAGTCAATGTTAGACCTGAAGAGCAGGTCGCTGCTCGTGCGATCGACCGGTCGGCACGCTGAGCAGTATCGTCTCGATTTATTGTTTTAAGTGTGTTTTTTGCCCCTTGTTGCATTGTTTTCTTCCTCTATATAATTCCGCTACACCTTTTCTGTTCTAGGAAGTGGTTTTGTTGTTTTGTAGCATTAGAAGCTAAATGTCATGCTTGGGCATTCAAAAGCTGATGTGAGATGATGGCTAATTCCAGCTTTGTACAGCAATCAAAAATATTACGTTACCGCCAGTACTTCATCATACAGCCATGATATTATCCAGCATTTGTGTTTCCCTTTAACATGGACTTCAGCATGCTCCCATATACAAAGTCATCCCAGACTTTACCAGATATACTGATTTATCCCAGGGAGCACATTGATGCATTGCAATGGCTCTTTCAAGAATGTAAGCATGAAGATGTGAACATGTTCTTAATTGACTGTTCCTTTAATTCAAGTTCATTTATCATGCAGTCATAGGCTTGGTCCTGTCATAAGAAATGTGAAAAACAATAAGAAAATCCATTCATAAAAACAAATATTTTCTACTCGTCCTTCCCCTGGGATCCATTCTTCCCCTGGACCTGGGGTCTCATTTATAAAAGAGTGCGTAGTCCGAAAACCCGGAAATGGCGTGCGCTAATAATTATTCTGATTTATAAAATCGTTTGCACGCAAACTTTATGCAATGTTCCGTTTATAAATCACAAACCACCTTGAGATATGTGCACGTAGTTCAGCCTCTTATTACGCCCTTTTCACGCCCATATTCAACCATATACGGTCAATGCAAAGCACTTTATGAATGAACATGCAGACAATTGAGTCGGAAGATTAAAGGTTCTCACGGTGAATCCTCACGTGGTCCTCGTGAATGAAGCGGAGGTCAGAGAGCACTTATTGTTTGTCTTTTACAGCAGGAGGGCCACAAAAGAAATACAAATAAAAATATGGAGTGACTGCACGTTGCTGCAGCATTCATGTGTCCCTCAGCAGTGCCAGATCATCCATCATTCATCATTACGCACAGTCTCACTGCAGTGTTTCATGTTTGCAGGACACACACTTTTATTTCACATTACAGAGAGCTCACGTCCTTCAGAGATCTCCTCTCTGATATTATCTGACAGAAGTTTGATCCGTGAATATAAGTTTTAATGTGTTGGTTTCATCACATGCAGCTTGGCCTGCGCTCTGACTGATTATGATGATATGTAAGATAATAACTGTGAGAACCGGGCATGGCTTTACTCCACACTTTTCTCATTAACACAGTAAACACATGCAGGAGAGGAAGATGTGATCAGTGAGTGGGGCAGCCGGGGCTGTCTCTGCGCTCCGTGTGCACAGTACAGCAGTCTTTATTAAAAGTATAACTACACTCAGTGACTCTGCACAGCGTAAGAATCATTGAAGACATGACTCACTTTGCTCCGCGGCTGATTTACGTCCTCTGATGTTACTTTGTTTTTTCCTCTCGACGAACACGTTAGGATGCGGTTCGTTGTGTTTCCTCTACACTTTGGAGAAATGTGACGGTGAGACAAAGCTGATTAAATATTTGATGAACTTTAAGACACGCTTTTATCTTTTAATGACAGCTTATTGGAAACTACTCACCACAGACACACATTCAAATAGAATATGTAGAACTTAGTGATGATGGTGACGTGGGTCTGTTAATATGTTGTTATTCAATGAATGAACTGTGTAAAAGGCATCAAAATATAATCTGACTTCAGTTCTCTCTCTCACCAACTGCGTCGCCAATTTCCCCCTGCCTCTAAAATGTACGTACGCCTGGGTCAGAGTTTGCTTACCGGTAGTCACATTTTCACCTCAAGTTTGTTTTTATAAATCACAAGCTTGTTGTGAAAACTGGCGTACGCCAATTTCAGACCCCATTTTGTGCGTAAGCAATGTTCATAAATGAGACCCCTGGTCTGTCATCGGCGGCCTTCCTCTCTTCTGGTTTCACCACTCGCCTCTCTCTCACGGAGGGATAAGGAAGAGATGGGCGTCACTTTGTTTATCCGACCAGCTGCAGACTCTTCCTCATGTACGTGTCCCGGAGACTTCCCCCTTTCATTCGGCGTGATTCCTCTGGTAAAAGACACAGTAAATGACTGCTAGTAAGCTGATAAATAAACCGCTAGCCAGAGCCGGTTGTGCAAACTGAGGTTACATTAGCTAACTCACAATAGTAAAATCGATCTCTAAAATAAGTAGCACACACAAATCAGCAGAACTTACCAGATATTCCCAGCGCAGGGTTCCCACGCGTCCTGGAAAACCTGGAAAACAGTTGACCAGTTTTCCAGTACTGGAAAACACCTGGAAAATGGGAGAAAAAGTAAAATGTCCTGGAAAATCAAATATAGTCCTGGAAAATTATTCCAACATGGCTGCGTGCGACCTGACCCTATTAACAAAACACATCCCCATTCATTGAAAGCTGAGTGCACGCTGTGCTGGAAAAGACAGCGACACTGCGCAACTTTTTTCAGATCTTTTCTCCTTCACTTGGTCATAATCATGCATTCACAGGAAACGGGGGTATATTGTTAATGTTTTATGATACATTAACCTTGTAGAGTGCTCCAGTGTTTCCCCTACCATTATACAGGGGGGGCGGGGCGTCCCCCCAACAGCGGCCCCCGCCCCCCTTGGAAGTTCAGTAAATTTTATTTTCTACACATCGCCAGATCACAGCAGAAGTATTCAGGGTTACTTCTCTTATAGATCAGGTCTTAAACTTGTTCTTTTATTAATCAGACTAAATATACTTATGTTATTGATCTTATTTACATGACAGGATGTCATTATGCTCATCTGCTCTCTGTATTGCATGGCAGCGTTCCGCTCCATGTGCACACAGACACATAAACACGTGCGCTCACATACACACATCACAGCACAACGATACGATAAATGTTCATCAACAACTCGGTTTTTCAAGACGAAAACGAGACTATGACGAGCTTAAGTGCATCACTGATAATACAAACTCGGATGAAAACTTAAGAAGGACCGTCGGACATTAAGAGTTCATATTTCCCCCGCTGTGCATCTAATCTTTAGAAATTAAAGCTATGCGTTCCTGTGACTGGCTGAGTTATTATTGGGGGGGGGCGCAGTGTTAGCTTGGTCTCTACCTGCAGCAGGTGTGCTTTGTGAACCAGTCTCCTCTTCATTGAGGATTTTTACCCCCCGGTGTGCGTTAGTGACAAAAACACAACCGGGGGGACGTCTGTTTAATATTTGACGTCTTTGCCGCTCTCAACGTAAAAAGCTCTGCATCTAGAGCTTGATTTAATCCAGTTTGGTGATACATCAGACACATTTAGTAAGTTTGATCAACTCCTTGTCATCAAAGAGTGCCGTGAGCTGACTGTCTGTCCAGAGGTCCAGAGCGCCTGTTACTGCAGGTGCATTCAGGGACCGTCGTAATAGTGCAATGCAGACCTATCTTTTGCGTTCATGGCATTTTTATTTGAATCAAGAGAATCAGATATAGTGGTCACATGAAGAATGTTTTCTTTTGACTTTTTTGCAGGCTAGATTATTTAACATAAGATATTACAAAAGCAAAAGTGTTAAAAGAGTGAAATGTTGACGATGTTAGTACTTGGTAGATAGATAGACAGACAGACAGACAGACAGATAGTTGTGGCAAAGTCTGTCTGCACCCCCCCCCCCTCCTTTGATTCAAAGAGTCTTATATTTAAGTTATAGTGTGACCAGTCGGGCAGAGAGCTTGGGGGTCTGTGCCTCACAACTTTCTCTGCAGGCTGAGAGCTCAATTACCGTACTCTAGCTCAGTTGTTCCCAAAGTCGGGTCCTGGGACCCCTGGGGGTCCGCGAACCATAGCGTGGGGGTCCGTGAAATAATTTGAATAAATTTCTAATAAATTATAAAATTGTGCTGTCATTACAAAACAGCATATACACCATTGTTATGATACCATTTTGTGGCTCCAAGGGATATGTGGGTCTTGCTACTGTTAATTTTCTGAAAGCGTTTAAGATCAATTACTTGAAAAGTATAAATGCTGTCATGTTGAGTCCACTAGGAATGAAATGACCCTCTGTTTTAAAGTATACAAGTGGTACTTACTTGATTCAAATTGAAGTGTTATCTGTTTATCACTATGGTACAGGTCTGAAGTATTTACATTGATACGTTTTACAATACAAATAGTTCAAAGGGCAACCAAGAGTGCAAATGGTAGTAAGCATGTGCTTTAGTGATGGGAGGTTCGGCTCTTTTCAGAGAGCCGTCTCTTTTGACTCGGCTCCTAAAGAAGAGCCGGCTCTTCCAACTCCCGAACGGCTCTTAATTTAGGATCTTTTGTAGCCGTATGTTTTACCTGAACTTTGCAAAAACTAATTGTTTATGTGTTGAAAACCCTTTAACGTACTGTGTTTTTATGAGAAGACTTATAATTGCCCAATTGTGTGCATTTATTCTGCTACAAAACCATTCTTACCCTAATCCTAGGGTTAGGGTTATGATTAGGGTTAGGATTCGGATTAGGGTTAGTGTTATGATTAGGGTTAGGGTTAGCGTTAGTTATGATTAGGGTTAGGGTTAGCGTTAGTTATGATTAGGGTTAGGATTAGGGTTAAGATTAGGGTTAGGATTAGGGTTAGGATAAGGGTTAAGATTAGGGTTAGGATTAGGGTTAGGGTTGTGATTAGGGTTAGGGTTATGATAAGGGTTAGGGTTAGGATTAGGGTTATGATAAGGGTTATGGTTAGGGTTAGGAATAGGATTAGGGTAAGGTTAGGGTTAGGTTTAGGGTTGTGATTAGGGTTAGGATTAGGGTTAGGATTGGGGTTAGGGTTAGGATTAAGGTTAGGGTTATGATTAGGGTTAGTGTTATGATTAGGGTTAGGATTAGGGTTAAGATTAGGGTTAGGATTAGGGTTAGGATTGGGGTTAGGGTTAGGATTAAGGTTAGGGTTATGATTAGGGTTAGTGTTATGATTAGGGTTAGGATTAGGGTTAGTGTTAAGATTAGGGTTAGGGTTAGTGTTCGTTAAGATTAGGGTTAGGGTTATGATAAGGGTTAGGGTTAGGAATAGGATTATGGTTAGGGTTAGGAATAGGATTAGGGTTAGGATTAAGGTTAGGTTTAGGGTTGTGATTAGGGTTAGGATTAGGGTTAGGATTGGGGTTAGGATTAGGGTTAGGATTAAGGTTAGGGTTATGATTAGGGTTAGGTTTAGCCTAACCCTAATCAGAACCGAACCAGAACCGAAGCAGAGCCATACCAGAACCGTACCAGAACCGAACCAAAACAGAGCTAAATTAGGAACTACATTTAGACTGTCATACCAGCTTGATCATCAATGAAAATGTCCTGGAAATGTCCTGGAAAATGTCCTGGAAAATGATCTCTGGAAAAGAGTGGGAACCCTGCCAGCGTTTTAAAGACTTTCATAAAGTTCATCTGCTCCATGGCTCAAGTCCTGCAAACCGAGTTGGCAAGCCAACCTCCGCAAGAAGTCCAGTCCCTCTTTCCGACGTAATCCTCGTCAGCGTCTCCTCCCTATGCTGGTTGGCCATCGCGCCAAAGTGTCACGCGAATTTGTCGCTGTAGTTGAATATTTTGAACTCGTGCGAAGATGCAATAGACCTGAAATTTGCGTCAATCTAGTCGCGTGTCGCGTTTAAAACGCACAAATTCACGTCTACACCTTGACTTTCCGTGGGATTTGTTCGCGCAACACGAAAAAATCGCGTTTGGTGTGAACGCATCATAATAACTGTTACATAACATTTTTTTAACCACTAGATGATGTTTTTTTTACCTGACAGTAATATATTTTTGAATGTCTGCTGATGGTCACCAGGTGTACCAGCTGGTAGCCTAGTCTTTCGTTGGAAGGTGAAGGGAGCACACGGTTCTTACATACATGCATGCAAGCTGAATGAACAAACTGGACAATGTAAGTCACATTCTTTTTCACTGCAATAAATGGGAACATCACCCAAAGGAAAATCTGGTTTTGGACATCAATTTAATTACTCTTTGTATTCAACTATTCGTAAGGAACAACCACATCACCTCCCAAAGTGACTGGAAAAGGAAAGGCCAAGGACAGTCACTACAATAACAGTACTTGTTATGTAGTTCATAACAATAGCACTCTTACCCAGACAGAAATGGACTGCATATTTGGTTATGTCATATTAATGCAAAGTTCTGTATTAATACACTTCTTCCCTTAGCAGATGAATTGAGCATATATGCTAATTATTTTTGCCTTGGCATATCAAGTGTAAATTTTACCATCAGTAGTAAACACAAAGTAGTGCATAAAGATATATAAATATATATATATTATTTTTGGGGGGATAATTTATTAAATTAGAATATTAAAAACCTAAGAAAACTAGTAAGAAGCAGGAACATTTTTTAAACAATCTCACAAAAAAATGTGTTTTATTTAAATGTACAGGCTGGCTGTAGAAACACTGGAGACCACAAAACACCCATTTAAAGACAGTATCTTTACAGCAGAAATAAACATGTTTACAGCCTGGTACAAAAAACAGTTTAAGTCTGAATAGCTAATTTCTCTCTCAGCACCATAGACTGTAAAGCTCCCCACACAATCAACGGGGTGAATTTTTTTGCCCGTCATGGGCACAGAGGGCTGCAGAGTCCGGGAAGCAGCCTTGGGAAAAGGGCACCCAGACGTGAAAACAATTTTGGAAAGATAGAAAAGTAAAGAAAAAAGTGTCATGGCTACAGATGTTTTTGGAACAATAACAATAACATTAACAATAATAATACAATATTATTATGTTATTATTATTACTATTATTAAAATATAAAACTCAACATTTGGCATGACAGTCATGGACTACTTTCTTTTTGTAAATTAAAGGGGTCCTAAAGGCCAATTCCAAAGGCAGAGTCGTTTAGACTCAGTGAACTGAAAGCAGTTCATTGCGTTTGGAGGTGGTCTTTAAGAATTTTTGCTATAACAGTTAAAAAAATGTCATTTCCCCTAGGTGTGAAATGAACTCCATCCCTCAAAAATAGCCCAGGATTGTCATGTTTAATGTGACGGTGCTCAACTAGAGCACCATCTAAGGTCCTCAGAAATGTAGCCATGACACTGTTAATACATTTTCTAGACTTTTCCATCTTTACTGGAATGCTTTCAGCTTTCCACCGGCACCGCAGAGTGATGCCAGACAAAATTATTTTCATGTGCGGGTGCTGGAGGTCCTCTTTCATGATGTTTACGAGCTTCACGCCGCTTACCTCCCCCACATCATTGCCCCCACAGTGGACCAGGATGACGTCTGGCGCTGTCCTCCCTCGCAGAGAGTGGACAAAGAAGGGGAGGAGGCCCCTCCACCACAGTCCACCCCAGCCAAACCAACAGATCCGTGTCCTCTGGATCCCAAGGTTGCTTCCTTTCATCCCCGCAGCTCTCTGGGCACCACGACGGACATAGCTGTCCCCCATTATCCAGATGTTGTCTATGAAAGAGAAAGGAAAAGGTGCAATTAATGCCATAGGTATTTTTTATAATCTATATATAACTAACTTATATAAGACAGCTCAGTTTTTTTTAATTCTTACAATACTAGTAATATCTGCAAGGATGATATGGAACAAGAAAGCAGCAAGTCAGTGGATGTAGATGTAGTCTTAATATTTTTTCCTGTGAAGTTTGTCAGACTGATACTTAGTGTTTTCCATTTTTTCCTGCTACAGGCACAGTTTTGTCATGGGCAGCCATGCCTTCCTCAGTCCTATAAGGAGTCAATAGAAGATAGAATTAATATCTTGGACGAGCTTTTTTCAACTGTCAAGTTTTTTTTTTTGTTTTTTTTTCAACATATCTAATTTAATCTTACTTTTTGCTGTTAAGGTAAGTACCACAATTTTGACACAGCCTCCTGCGGACATCCTTTTGTTAGGTCAAAACTGCACCAACTTAAATGCATTATAATAAGAGGTGTGTCCTAATCACGTCCTAATTTATTATCAGAAGTTTTATCATATTCCTTGTTTGTATTGATTCCCCACTTAACTTAAAAAAGAACAAGAGCAGCACTAGCACAGCATAATCACAAATAAAAATTCTTAAACCTAAACTTTGTAATTATTACGTGACAGGTGACACCCTAATAAAACACTCATACCAAAGTGTGACTGTTTGAATATTAGAATTTGCTTAAACTTGTCCGTTTGATATATACTGATAAGTTTAAAAAATGCTAATGTTGTATTTCTGTAAGTCACAACCATCGGTCAGGACAAAATCTTGTTAATGTTGGTAATCACAAATATGTTTTACTACAATTGTGCATTTAAAAATAAATGAATGGTTTCAAGATTTAAATTGCACTTTGAGATGATAAAGTCCATGGGATAACTTACTTCAAGGAGTGTGCTGAATGGTGCGGGTGTGATGCAGCCATGTTGCAGACACTGCGCTTAGTGTAAAGGCTGATTTATACTTCTGCGTCGCCCTACGCAGCAGGGGCTGACGCGGACATGAGCCCCTCATACTTGTGCGTCGGTGTGTCTGTGTCGCGCAGCAATTCTCCGCCGAAACGCCTGAGGGCAGTGCGGTCTCTCTGATAGCCGGTCGCCTGCTTCCGGTCCCGCTACGATCTCTGTTTACTTTTCCACATCGATTCAGAGCGTGTTATGTTAATCTACAGCTGATACATGTTGCTGTTTATCATACAGACATGATTACATGAAGAATAGAGAGGAGGAGATGAAATACACGGCCGATGTGTGGCCGATGTCTGGGACCCCGGAAGTGCTGTGAATGCGGGAAAGACAAAGCCGTCGAGCGGACCAATCACAGAGCTTGCGGTCCGCGTCGGCTCTACGCGTAGTTACATTTTGGAGGAGGTGCACGTCAGCTACGTGCGTAGGCCTCTGCGTAGGTACGGGAGCTACGCGGACCTACGGCGTAGGTTACGCCGTCGATTCGACGCAGAAGTATAAATCAGCCTTTAGCCCCGTTGGTTCAAAAAGCTTCACCTAGCTTCGCTTAGCTTAGCTTAGCCATAGCTTCCCTGTTAGCCTTGAGCTAAAAGGGCGTGATTTCATTGTCCAGGAATCGTTCGATCCGCCTTAACCACACCTCTCCACCGGAGTCTAGCTCAGCCGGAAGCTGGCCGGAAGACAGCATTTCCAATATGGCTGCGGCCGTTGATTGGCTTCAAAACAGCGCTGCAGAACAGATGGGTGACGTCAGGGATACTACGTCCATATTTTACACAGTATGCTTCAGACAGGCTTTAACATTGTAAACCACAAGTTTGTTTCCTGCGTTATCAGCTGGCGCTAACACAGTGCTCTCAGCTAACCTACTTACAGTACACCTTGAGGTGACATAATACAATGAGGCCTTCACTGGTCAAAACATCTCTACAAAGTATATAACTATTTCTATAGGTTATAAGATATTAACATATTGTTCAAATTAAGTCAAATTATCACAGATTTATTATTAGTATTATTACCATTATTGTATAAAATAGCTAACTTTCAGTACCTTATTCCATCATTTTTTTAAAATCATCTAGTGTAGAAATATATTACAACCTGATCTCACTTTAAATCAAGTAGCACTGTACCCAGACAGCTCACGTACATTATACTTCAGAATCAGAATCAGAATCAGCTTTATTCGCCAAGTATGCTTGAACACACAAGGAATTTGACTTCAGTAAACTGTGCTCTCTTTGTACAAGGCAGAACAGGAATAAGAATAAGAACTATAAAGAGCTATAAATACAAAGAAACAACAAATAGGCTTGACTAATATGTACAGGCTGAAATAATATGATAAAGTGCAGTGGTGAGTTGCAGAGGTAGTCTTGACATTATAAAAATAGTAGTTAAATAGTACAAAAAATAGAAATGTGGAATTCTGCTTTGAGAATTGTTGCATTGTGTATCTACATGTATATTTACAGAGAGTATTTATCTGACAGGTATGACACTGTTATGGTTTAGTGTTCATCAGAGTGACAGCCTGGGGGAAGAAACTGTTCTTATGGCGGGTTGTTTTGGCGCACAGTGATCTGTAGCGCCTGCCGGAGGGGAGGAGTTTAAAGAATTTGTGTCCAGGGTGTGAGGGGTCAGCAGTGATGCTACCTGCCCGTTTCCTGGCCCGGGACCGGTACAAGACCTGGATGGGGGGCAGGTCGACACCGATGATTTTTTCTGCAGTCCTTATAGTCCGCTGCAGTCTGTATTTGTCTAGTTTGGTTGCAGATCCAAACCAGACAGTGATGGAGGTACACAGAACAGACTGGATGATGGAGGTGTAGAACATGATCAGCAGCTCCTGGGGCAGGTTGAACTTCCTGAGCTGACGCAGGAAGTACATCCTCTGCTGGGCCTTTTTTCTGATTGTGTCTATGTGGGAGGTCCACCTCAGGTACCGGGAAATAGTGGATCCCAGGAACCTGAAAGAGTCCACAGTAGACACAGTGCTGTTCAGGATGGTGAGGGGGGGGGGGGGTGGGGGGGGCTTCTCCTGAAGTCCACTGTCATCTCTACCGTCTTGAGCGGGTTCAGCTCCAGATGGTTCTGACTACACCAGAGAGCCAGCTGTTCCACCTCCTGTCTGTAAGCAGACTCGTCTCCGTCCTGGATAAGACCGATGACAGTGGTGTCGTCTGCGAACTTCAGGAGTTTCACCGAGGGGTACCCTAAGGTGCAGTCATTGGTGTAGAGGGAGGAGAGCAGTGGGGAGAGAACACATCCCTGTGGGGCGCCAGTGCTGATGGTCCGGGTGCTGGATTTGATGCTCCCCAGCCTCACCTGCTGTCTCCTGTCCGTCAGGAAGTTGGTGATCCACTGACAGATGGAGGCCGGCACTGTGAGCTGGGTGAGTTTCTGGTGCAGGATGTCTGGTATGATGGTATTGAACGCAGAGCTGAAGTCCACAAACAGGATCCTAGCGTAGGTCCTGGGGGAGTCCAGGTGATGCAGGATGTAGTTCAGACCCATGTTGACTGCATCCTCCACCGACCTGTTTGCCCGGTAGGCAAACTGCAGGGGGTCCAGCAGGGGGCCTGTGATGTCCTTCAGGTGGCTCAACACTAGTCTCTCGAAGGACTTCATGACCACAGACGTCAGGGCGACGGGCCTGTAGTCATTGAGTCCTGTGATGGTGGGTTTCTTTGGAACTGGGATGATGGTGGAGCTTTTGAAGCATGAGGGCACTTCACACAGCTCCAGCGATGTGTTGAAGATCTTTGTGAAGATGGGGGCCAGCTGCTCAGCACAGACTCTCAGGCAGGAGGGGGACACGCCGTCAGGTCCTGGAGCCTTCTTGGTCTTTTGTCTCTGGAAGAGCTGGATTACCTCATCTTCACAGATCGTCAGCGCAGGTGGGGGGTCAGAGGGGGGTGGGGAGGGGCTTGTGGGGGTCCAGGTAAATCAGAGTGTTTGGGTGTGGGGTGTGAAAACCTGCAGTAGAAGCTGTTCAGGTCATCAGCTAGTCTTTTGTTACCTTCAGGGTGGGGGGAGGGTCTCCTGTAGCTTGTAACTTCACGCAGGCCTCTCCAAACTTCTGAGGGGTCGTTGGCAGAGAAGCTCTGTTTTAACTTCTCAGTGTAGCTCCTCTTAGCTACCTTGATTTCCCTCGTCAGTTTGTTTCTGGCCTGCTTGAACAGGTCCCGGTCCCCACTCCTGTAGGCCTCTTCTTTTGCCTGACGCAGCTTCCTCAGTTGAGGTGTGAACCAGGGCTTGTTGTTGTTGTATGTGCAGAAGGTCCTGGTCTGCACACACATGTCCTCGCAGAAGTTGATGTATGAAGTCACAGTGTCAGTGAGTTCATTGAGGTTTCCTGATGCAGCTTCAAAAACAGTCCAATCAGTGCAATCAAAGCAGGCTTGTAACTCCTGCTTTGACTCCTCCGTCCACTTCTTCACAGTCCTAACTACAGGTTTAGCCGTTTTTAACTTCTGCCTGTAGGTCGGGATGAGATGAATCAGACAGTGATCAGATAGTCCTAAAGCTGCACGGGGGACAGAGCGATATGAGTCTTTTATTACTGTGTAGCAGTGGTCCAGAGTGTTAGACTCCCTGGTGGGACACTTAATATACTGTCTGTATTTAGGTAGTTCGTGGGTTAAATTTGCTCTGTTAAAATCCCCGAGAATGTTGACCAGAGAGTCAGGATGTTTCTTCTCCACGTCTGTAATCTGGTCAGCCAGGTGCTGTAACGCCTCCGTTACACAGGCCTGAGGTGGGATGTAGACGCCGACCAGAATAAAGGAGGAGAACTCCCGCGGTGAATAGAAGGGTTTACAGTTTATGAAAAGAGTCTCCAGATTTGGACTGCATGACTTCTTTAACACTGTGGTATCTGTACACCAACCTTCGTTTATGTAGAAACAGATTCCGCCTCCTCTTGCCTTCCCAGAGAGTTCCTTTACGCGGTCCGCTCTGTGGAGCTGAAAGTCTGGTAAGTGCAGCGAGCTGTCTGGGATGTGTTCACTGAGCCAGGTTTCAGTGAAACACAGGGCGGCGGATCTGCAAAAGTCTGTGTTTCTTGAGTTGAGGAGCAGCAGTTCATCCATCTTGTTTGCCAGGGAGCGGACATTCGCCAGGTGAATGGACGGGAGCGCACTGCGTAACCCCCGCTGTCTCAGTCTGACGAGCGCGCCTGCTCGCTTGCCCCGGCGCCGGCGTCTCCGGCAAAGACCATAGAGAGCTGCGGCTCCACCAGCAAGAATCTCTGTGTAACTTCCAGGTTCAATGAAAACCGGTGTAAAAAGTTCGGCAGAGGACTGTCCAATGTTAATAAGTTCTTCTCTGGTAAAAGAAACCAGAGAAGCGGAGCATAAAGATACAAGAAAAGAGAAAAACGCAACAAGTACGAGAGAGCGCAGTACCAGGGCGACCGTCCGTGGCGCCATCTTGGATGGTAAGCATGTATTATAATTACCTTGCAAACTTCTCTTGAAATATCGCTTTAATAAAAACATATCACTACAGCTATCACCAATGCATATTGTTCGATTAAAGCAAGTCATGGATTAAAATATAAGTGTAAGTAAGCACAGTAAGCACAATTCTTCACTTTGTCCACATTTAGTATCGACAAACAACTTTTTAATATTGTAATTGTTTTAAATATGAAAAAGTCTTTAAGGTTTATCTATTTATTTATTTATTGCTTGTTTATTTATTTACATCTTTTATTTTTTACCTTATTTTCAGGTCATATTTGAGGAAAATCTTGCTTACAGGTTTATTTCAAGTCTACTTTGTCACACATTTGCCCAAAGTGCTTTAAAAAGGACAGAGAGACAGAAAACAACAGCAATATGTAAAATGATACAAGGCTAGATAGAGGAACATTATGAATACTTGAAATTAAAAAAATTACTATGAAATCAAAAAAATAAAATAAGAGAAATATAAGAAAAATAAAACAAGATAGAACAAAATAAATAAATTATGCTGTCATAATGGTAACGAAGTCCAGAGCTAAATGTAAATTACTCCAAGTTAAAACCCATTATCCATTATCTTGACCGCTTATCCCGTTGGGGGTCACGGGGGGCTGGAGCCTATCCCAGCTGGCTTCGGGTGGAAGGCAGGGTACACCCTGGACAGGTCGCCAACATATCACAGGGCTACAAGTTAAAACCCAAGTTATAAAATACATTAAATTTATTCAGGTAAATTAAAATGCATTTAGAAAGGTGAAATAACATAAAAGAAAGTCTTTGAAAGTGAGTTTTAAAAGGTGATGAAAGATGTCACTGACTGTCAGAAAAACAATAAACAGTGAAGCGAGAAACTTCCCAATTCTTCTTCTTCTCACATGTAATTTGTGATTAACAAAAGGTTGCAGGTGGAGAAGCATGTAGTTAGTTCAGAGCAATAAAATACCAAACACTAATTCTGGGAGTTTCTGTCGATATTCTAAGATAAAAAAAATATTAAACAATACTAATTTTGTTTTGCTTAGAAATGCTTGTAATATATTTTTTATAATATTATATTACCATGTGATGTATTTATTATTCTGTTCTGTTATTTTATGCATCATGCTAAAAGGTGACTTTGTTCAAACAGGAAAATAAAGCTTTAAAATATCATAATTTACAATTTTAGCCTTGATTTAATTTAAAGAGAGAATGGTGTTCAATCTGAATTGCACACTTTCACCACCAGGTGGAGCTATAGTGTTGAATATACATCCCTTACCATTACTTCTGCACACTCTCATTAACCAGCATCCAGGAAGTGACATTGTTGGATTGAACCGGGGTGGAAGTATGTTGGATAGTGACTGATAAAGAACATCACTGCCTCTTAATGAGCTGTGTCTGGATAGTGAGTCTCTGTGTATGAAGGCAAGTATCTTTTCCTGCACTTTCACTTGCTGCAGAAAACTCTCCAGGCCAGGGAACCAGCATGATTTATACAATAAATGAGTTCCTGTTTCCAGCTCTGCAGAAAGCAGAAGTGGACTCTTTCTGCTGCAGCCTCAGTTTCTGCCACAAACCAGAGAACAGGGAAAGCCCCCGAAACCAAAACAGTTTCAGCCGGACGCCAAGATGGAAGTAGAATGACAACAACATCTGGGCAGACAGGATCTTTCCATGTACACGAGTATGTTTTTGGAATATTACACAATGAACTGTGCAGGGTGCTGTACAATCACTGATAATGTAAAAGGTAATTTCTCTGTTAAATTCATCACTAGCTAAAAAAATAACATACAGACATGCAGCAGAGATATGCTGCAGACTGAGTCAGCTGTTTGACTCCACACTCTACTTTCAATTTGGTACTCTCCAATAACTCAACCTTTATTTAATATTTAATATATCTCAATATCACTTGATAAATCCTGTAGTAAAGTGACAAATCTGTATGATCATTTAAATTCAAAGCATAATCTCTGATGTTCGCCTTTACAAACACATTTAATTAATCTATAAAAATTACATTTTTGTCAGATTTAGAATTTTCAGAAGAGACCAATGATACAAAAATACTCTAGGCTGAGTTTGGAGGATATTTGAAGCACACAACATCTATGATAACACGTTTTATTTAGAGAACTAGCTCTATAAAACATGATTATGGTCTGACTGTGTAGAGTAAGGGCCAGACAAATAAGCAAATATAATTACCACCATGCACTATTCACATTGTTTCTAACTTTAATCCAATAAAATCACATCAAAGGGATTGTGGGGTCAATTTAAAAATGTAACCTCTCATCGAAAAGGTTAAAAACCCTGAGAAAACAATGACAGTATTCTTAACCTCACACACACATTGAGTGCTGCTGCGGTGAATTCTGCTGTGTTACAGTTATGGCCTTTAGACATAGTGGTGTGAAAATAATAGTGATGGGATTACCAGTCTCCAGCTGTGTTTTAAGTCTCATGATCCTCCCTCGAGGACGAGAGGGGAGCAGAAAATGTGAAATGTCTCTTTAAATGCACAGCGGCGTGCTGAAGAACACGCTGAGGGGAAATAGAAGAGGAGAGGACAGGAAGCACATGGAGACACCATCTGTTGTTGGCCAACAATGCAGAAGAGAAAAAGAGCCACCGTGGAGAGGATCGCACAGACTCAGATTTGACACCGAGCTAAATGCAAACAGAGTGAAAGCACAGAGAGTGTCAACAGTGTGAGGATACAGTCATCTGACCGGGACGATGCACAGGTCTCACAACCGATCTGCACAACTCTTCAAGATAAAAAGAGACGGCAGAATTCTAAAAAGATAGTCTCGTGTGAAAAAAATAGTGTTACAACAAAATAATGTGGAATATTTTAGGGCTGCCTCAAAGATAAATCATGATTCACACAAAAATAAGTGTGCACAGAAACGCAGCTTTATCCTTGTAGTTCTTTTTGTCATGATCAAGTAAACTTTATTGATTGTTGGTGGGATAATGAATCAGATATCAGCTGTTCTGAGTATAGAAAAATAACTTTTTAAAAAGAATACATGAATACAGATGTATTACAGGAATATGCACATTCAAAGTTTCAATATATATATGAATATTCACATTTTGAACTATACCCACTTCTAATCAATCAATCAATCAATCTTTATTTGTATAGCGCCAAATCACAACAAACGTTATCTCAAGACGCTTTTACAAACATAGGAGGTCTAGACCACTCTATGTCAAATTATGAACAGAGACCCAACTTCAAGACAGGGTAAGACTCAGTCTGACCCTACCTTAATCCATCATGAGCATTGCACATCGCAGTATTTAGCTAGTTACAGTGGTGAGGAAAAACTTCCTTTTAACAGGCAGAAACCTCAGGCAGAACCAGACTCATGTTAGACAGCCATCATGCCTCGACCGAGTTGGGTCTGGAAAGACAGATAGAGGGGAGTAAGAGAGAGAAGTGATAGTGATGAGACGAGTCGTAGGAGCTGTTGCCGCTGGAGTCCAGCACGTCCGTATCAGCTGGAGTCCAGATCGTTTGCAGCAGGAGGACGTCTACAGCAGCTCAGAGGAATCTACGAGACAATGGAGCTCAGGGACTCCAGAAAGGTCTATGGTCAGTAACTTTAATGGGACAGGCAGAGTTAAAGTAAGTGATGAGGGGTTGGGGGGAAGGGGGTGAGCTAGGATCCCAGTGTGTCAGTGTGCCAGTTCCCCCGGCAGTCTAGGCCTATAGCAGCATGACAAAAGCTGGTCCAAGCCTGATCCAGCTCAAACTATAAGCTTTGTCAAAAAGGAAAGTTATAAGCCTACTCTTAAAAGTGGAGAGGGTGTCTGCCTCCCGGACCCTGACTGGTAGATGATTCCAAAGGAGAGGGGCCTGATAACTGAAGGTTCTACCTCCCATACTACTTTGAGAGATTTTAGGTACAACTAGCAAGCCTGCATGTTGGGAGCGTAGAGTTCTAGAGGGGTAATAGGGCACTATGAGCTCTTTAAGATACGAGGGTGCCTGATTTTTAAGGACTTTGTAGGTTAAAAGAAGGATTTCAAATTCTATTCTACATTTTATTGGGAGCCAGTGTAGAGAAGCTAGCACTGGAGATATAAAAGGAGGTTTAGTTTCTAGCTACATAACAAAAAGTATACCTGCAGAGATCGATGGTTGTTTATTTGTTCATTTATTTATTCAAACCCACAAACTGCAGTTACATCTCTCTCCAAAGACACCAGACCACAGAATGAAACAGTGAAGATGAATGTTGCAGGTCTATAATAATAATAACAATCAGTCCCTCCAGGATTTCGCAGGATTTTTTTGTGATTGTTTCGGCCCAAATAGCCTGAATTTGCGACAGCTTTTTGAAAAAATTGCAGTTGTTTTTAGAAAGCATTCTTGATGTGGCCACTGACTGTATTTTGATTCTCTTGATTCACAGAAAAATGCCATGAAAGGACTGTATTGCACATTTACGACGGTCCCTGAATGCACCTCGCAGCGACTGATGCACAGTCAGTTCACAGCACTCTGAAATGAATCTGCATCTTTGATGACAAGGAGTTGATCAAGACTTACTGAATGTGTCTGATGTATCACCAAACTGGATTAAATCAAGCTGTAGATGCAGAGCTTTTTACGGTAACCACGGCAACAACGTCAAACCTCGAATAGTAAACAGACGTCCCCCGGTTGTGTCTTTGTCACTAACGCACACCCGGGGTAAAAATCATCAATGAAGATGAGACAGATGCATGGAGGTGAGGAGAGCTGGTTCATAAAGCACACCTGCTGCAGGTAGAGACCAGCTAACACTGAGCCCCTCAATCTATAAATATCAACGTTGTCATGGTCACTTGTCCTGCCTGCTGTCCCCTCTCTTCACCCATTCTCTGTGCGTGTTTTGTTGTTGAAAAGTCAAATTGATGACAAAACCGATGACGTGCAGGGGCTGAGATTGAGGTAATTGGTCAAATTTGATTGCTGATTGGTTGAATTTGCGTTGATAGTTGCGATCGCGAAATCGCAACTTCCTGGAGGGACTGAACAATAATTCTGTGTGTAGATCACTTTTCAAAAAACAAAAGTTACAGAGTGCTTCACATGGGCAGTAAAATAAAACGGACAGTTATTAAATCACACAAGTCAAGATAAAGAAATAAAACAATTCAAAAGACATAAAATTCCCCTAAAATAACTCTGAAGGAATACAATTCTTTACAAATATATTTCTTAAAATGGTTAAATAAAACCAAATTCAGATCAAATCAGGAAAGGCTGTACGATAAATTATGTTTTAAGAAGAGATTTAAAAGAGATCACTGACTCAGCAGACCTGATCTCCTCAGGCAGAATGTTGGACCCCTCAATGGGAATGCCCTGTCCCCTTTTGCTTTCATTTGTGTGTTAGGAATGCGCAATAAACCTCTGCCTGAGGATCTCAATACACGTTTCGGCTGGTAAGGTACTTGAAGGTCTGCTATATAGTTAGGGGAAAGTCCATGAAGAGCTTTAAAAGTAATCAGGAAAATCTTAAAATCAATTCTAAAACATACAGGGAGCCAGAGCAAGAAAGCTTAAACCAGAGAAATATGGTCGTAGTTGTTGTTGTTCTGTTTATCCCTACCTAATGTTAATCTGGATAAAGATTCTACACAATCACATACACTGCAGAATCTGAAATCCATATATGGATACTCAACATGAAAAGGGTTCTGGTTTCTGTTGGTAGTATGCTTGCAGTCTAGCACTGATCAAGCACACATCAGAAGGTTTTGGTATGTGATGCCCCTGTATGGCCATAATCTATTGGTGTCATTCTGGAGGTGTCTTACTGGTTGCTGCACCTTAATCAAGGTAACTAGCATTTTAGCCACGTTTTTTTTTATGCTAACGGAAACTAACGGTTTTACCTCACCTTACGGCCTATGGTTTCAACAAGCAGAAGCTAAATGTGCTGGAACTCTTTTCTGTGGATTGATTTGACATGATATGTGATCAGTTTGTCTCTGGTGTTGCTCATGTCAGTGAAAGTTAATCACTGTCGTCAAGAGGGTTTTGACCAATCAGAATCAAGTATCTTACACAGGCGGAAGATCAATAAGAGAGCCCGGTAAAAAGAACAAACAACTCAACATCAATTACTTATAATAATAAAAAGCAAAATACTGAACCAATACATGTTGTCTGTTTGAGTTTAGTTTTCACGATGAGAAGTTTCTCCTGATGGTATTCTCTGTTGGAGTAGATTATAGTGCTACACTTCAAGTGAAATGACAGAGACGTATGATCAGCAACACTTCACACAGCAGCACAGAGGCACCACACAGAGCAGCACTCTTCTCCCTTTACTAACACCTCATCATGTGAAGTTGTGTTCAAATGTCCGCTGAGATGGAGAGGAGCTCATTATAACAGTCCTGTGTCAACACTTTGTCAACATGTGTGTTAGAAAGCTGCTCATTAGCTGCTCTGTGAAGCAGGTATCTTCATTAAAATGATGTTTCATCCATCACTGTGAGAGAAAACAAACCTCTCCCTGCTGTCAGATGAGTTAGCTGGATGAAGAAGTGATGACAGACCGAGCTGTTCTGATGGATGAAAAACACAGTGGATCAAAGGAGCTCAAGGAGGAGAGCACTTCCTCTCTGATACAACAACACTGTAGACATAATAGTTTCTACCAACTCGCTACATAACTGTGCACGATACATCACTTAACTACATCAAAATATCTGGATTTATAACAACTTTATCCATTCAACCAACTCAGAAGAATAAATCTTTGCTGCATCTGACTTCAGCTTTCCCCACAGATTATTGTTTGAGTGTTTTTCTGACTCTAATATCTCAATTTGAGGTGTTTCAACTAAGTTTGAAGGACTTAAATTGGAACATGTTTTGACTGCAACATGAAATAATTTTCTGGTCATTCAATAAAACTGGCTATATGGACTGATTATATGTGCCTAAAGGTATTCTGCTGAAATTATCTCTGTCTGGTTAGTTTTAAAAAAAAAAGTCATAAGGTCTGCAAACATCAAAGATCGGCAGATGACACAGAAGCTCTGAAGCTTGTACTGCCTAAGTCAACCAGTGAGCTTGTATTGAACATGAAAAGTCACATGACTGATCATCCAAAGCTTCAAACATAACCTGTGCTTTGAAAGTGCTTCAAAAATCTTGAGGGTTGAAAAAGATTCAGTTTAACTTTGATCGATACAGACCAGTCCCTCCAGGAAGTTGCGATTTCGCGATCGCAACTATCAACGCAAATTCAACCAATCATAGCGTTTTTTTCACGGCCTTGCAATTTTATACAATCACCGCAACTTTCCCGCAAATTTGACCAATTACATTCATCTCAGCCCCTGTACGTCATCAGTTTCGTCATCAATTTCACTTCCTTGTAACATAAACGTAAGTCCTCACTTGATCGGCACGTTTCAACAACAAAACACGCACAGAGAACGGGTGAAAAGAGAGGACAGCAGGCAGGACAAGGGACGATGACGACGTTGTTATTTATAGATACTAGAGTTATTATCTGAGGGGCTCAGTGTTAGCTTGGTCACCTACCTGCAGCAGGTGTGCTTTATGAACCAGCTCTCCCTCCTCTATGCATCTGTCTCATCTTCATTGATGATTTTTACCCCCGGTGTGCGTTAGTGACAAAGACACAACCGGGGGACGTCTGATTAATATTTGAGGTTTGACGTTGTTGCAGCCATTGCCGTAAAAAGCTCCCGTCTTCAGCTTGATTTAATCCATTTTGGTGATACATCAGACACATTTAGTAAGTTTTGATCAATTCCTACTCATCAAAGATGCAGATTCATTTCAGAGTGCTGTGAACTGACTGTCTGTGCCTCTGTCGCTGCAAGGTGCATTTAGGGACCGTTGTAAATGTGCAATACAGACCTTTCATGGCATTTTTCTGTGAATCAAGAGAATCAAAATACAGTCACAGTGGCCACATCAAGAATGTTTTCTAAAAACATCTGTAATTTAGCGTATTTACTTGTCCCTGAGATGTTATTGGGGGAAAAAAGCAAAAAAAATCGCAACTTTGACCGCAATTTTTTCAAAAAGCTGTCGTAAATTCAGGCTATTTGGGCCGCAACAATCACAAAAAAATCCTGCAAATCCTGGAGGGACTGACAGACGTTCATATTAAAAAAGGCACAATTATTTAATCTCATCAATCAATCAATCAATCAATCTTTATTTGTATAGCGCCAAATCACAACAAACGTTATCTCAGGACGCTTTTACAAACATAGGAGGTCTAGACCACTCTATGTCAAATTATGAACAGAGACCCAACTTCAAGTCAGTACAAAGTTAAAAAAAAAAGTGCAATCTCCGTCCAATAACAAGTTAGAATGTCATAAAAGTAATCATCCTTTAATGAAATACAGTGTGTTACAAAGACTGAACTCCATCACATTGGGGCTATGAGCTGTAAATATCAGTTATGAAGTTCAACTCAACTTTCTTTATATACCCCTTTCATACGTACGAGCATGCAGCCCAAAGTGCTTTACAAAAGAACAGAGAGACAGAAATCAACAGAGATGGGTAAAATCATCATGAATCATCAATCATGAAAAATACTTAAAAATGCTTTAAAAATGACTTAAGAAATACTTAAAAATGAAATAAAATCCATACAATAAAATTAATAAAGTAATAACATTATTAAGAGTAGGAAGCAACATTAGAAATCAGTCAAAGTTAAAAGGATCAGATAAATACAAGAAATAAATAGATAACTAAGTAAATAGGAAAAATAAAGGTTGTTAAAACAATGATTATAATAATACAAATAATAATAGTAGTAATAATAATGCTGATGATAAACATTTCGAGCCATTCAAATAGACTTAAACAACTACACCAAATAGATTTTTTACTGTTTTAAATCTGCAAAATACTAAATATAAGGGCTTTCTGACATCATGCATCCACCCATAATCTATACAGCTTATCTCATGCCGGGATGCAGGGGGGCTGAAGACCATCCCAGCTGTAACTAGGAAGTGGGACAGGCCATCAGTCTATCACAGGGCGAACATTTAAAGACAAAGGCTGTTTTGGATACCGCTTACTATACAAGCAGTACGTACTGATTTTGCCAAAATTCAGTATGTAGTATGTGAATGAGTAAAATGCGCAGTATGCCAAAACTACCCAGATGTCTACTGATTTTGGAAAACTTCTCAGTATGTATGACCAGTCTCCCTCGCGTACTGTTTCCCACAATGCACAGCGCTAACGTTGTTCTTTTCTCCCTATATGATGGGGGCACTCGGTTTTTAGGTGATGCTAAAGAATCAGTTTCACTATCAGCTTGGTCGTTGTTTACTTCCGCTTTCCAAAACCAGAAATCCCGCAACGCCTGACCCAGCATCCTGCAGAACAGATCCAACAGAACAGTCATACGACATACTACCTTCAAACACAGTATGGAGTCATTGGACTGTGGGAGGAAGCTGGAAATTCTTGCTGCAAGGCTCTCTCTATCTATCTCTACCACTGTGCTGCCTGGCTTTGGGACAACCATAAGTTAATTAATAACAACCATACTGTAATAAAGCAAAAATATAAAATTCAGCCCATCAGATCAAAAGTATGCAGATCATTTAATCTCATAACACCCAGACCTCTCATACTTACTGTCTTACATGGGTGGCACCGAATCTTTGAATATCAGTGGAGTGTAGTGAGGCTTCAGACAGAAGTGATATTTCAGTTTCTTGATGACACTGATGTTCACTCAGCCTTTAAATTCATCGAAGCATCTTGTCCTCAACCAGATGTTCAATCAAAAAAACCCGTACAGCTACAAGATGTTAGAGCAGACATATTCTTTACATACTGATGATGCTAGGATTGGCACTTTTCAAAACTTTGACATGTGAACGTCACGTTTTGTGATAAAAGCTGTTGTAGTGACTCTTCATGTCTTCCTTAGTGTTTCCTCATTAGCAGTGGCACGGACGAGTGGAAGGATTGGATGTCTTCACTAAAAGAAGAAAAGCAAGAGCTTCAGTGGCAGCGAGATAAGACGCACTACAGCAGAACTGATGCTTAGTGAAGACTGGCCGTCACATTGTGAAACCCTTTTCTGACGGCAGCATGCTTCCAGTGACATCCCTCTGGTTATTTTCCATCTTCTTGGTGGAAAACTCACTTGTTCCAGGGAGTCTTTCAGTCTGTTTACTATTCATATAATCTAAGAATCCTAGAGCCACCCTGGCTCTCTTTGCACAGATTTGAATCCAGTTATTCAGCTGTAGCAGATCTACTGTAACACATGCGTCCTTTTTAAAGGAGAGTCAGAGTGTATCTCTTTGTAGTCTTGGCTTTGGAAGCTGTAGGGATCACATGGCCGGCTGTTAGAAGCTACAGAGCTGCCTGTGCACAAAAAGAATATCTAACAATACCTCAAAACTACGTTGGCAATCTAAGCAATGGTTGTCCAGCCTGCAGCTGCATGTGTAAAACATATGTTAATGTAATGTGATGTAAAAGCAGGATGAAAGGCACACAAATGTTAGTGTCTTTAACAAGAGCTTAAACACTGAGAAAACTTATCTGGAAACCCATGGGTGATTTTCTGACATTATTACCAGGCTCTCTTGTAGGTTTTCCAGCTGTGTAAGATGCTCAATTCTGATTGGCCAAAACCCCTTGTCAACAGTTAATAACTTTCACTAACATGAGCAACACCAGAGACAAACTGATCACACGTTGTGTCAAATGACACCACAGACTGTAAGGTGAGGTAAATCATTAGTTTCCATTTGCATCAAAACGATGTGGCTAAAATGCTATTTTCAGTTAGCATGCTAATGCGGCAGGCTAAGCAACACAGATATTGATTGGATCCTGTCCAGCAATATTTGCAACGGCGGCAGAGCAGGTGTGCAATTTTAGGTTACCGGTCGCTACAAAGAAACTTAAACCATGAGCGGTGGTGATGATAGCAGCAGGGTTCAAAGTTGTGACATTTGCCTCGTTTGTTTTTAAAGGTGTGTGAACCGCAGAGCTCAGAGAAGAAGGAGAGCTGAATGAGGACAGTTTCATGTTCAATCCACCGCAACAGGCAGAGAAGAATCCATCACCATGGAACGATAACTGACGAGGAATCACTGGGACTATTTTATAAAAACTGTGTACATTAAAGCTAGGGTTGGTAGTTTCGGAAAACCAGCATGAATTTGAATGTAGCTTTTCCTCATGACTCCATCTAACCCCTCCCCTCCTCCCTCGGAGCTCCTCCAAAACGACAAAAGTGACCGGTTATTAAAACTCAACTCGTCATCACTACAACGTCATTAATTATTCAGCTTTTTAGACTCTGATCCGGACTACAGTCCTGAGTAAAGCACTTCATCAGGTCAGAGGGGACAGGCCCGAGGACGAGCGAGAGGGGCAGTAAATAGAGTCAGGGGAAGTAGAGGCAGGAGACGGGGACTCGGAGGAGTGCACGCCGGGGAAATGTACGCGCAGGAGGAGGGCAGAACGGCTGGACGGGATTTGAATGGTTTAACATTTGGGGAGCCAAAAAACGGTGATTGGTTGGTGTTTTCCCAGGTTTACTCCGGCTGTAGATAGCAGTTTTTTTTCACTCTTTTTTAGGAACACATTATGTATTGATTGCCATCAGGACATAAAGATAATTTTAACCAGTATGACAAAAAGTGTATCTAAATCTGATTACCAACCCCAGCTTTAATAATTTTAAATCAATAAAATCATCTTTTAATTTATGTTTTTTTTCCAAGGTGTTTGTATTTTAAGATAGTAGCCGGGTAATAAACGGGAAAATGTATGGTTAGCAGGTAGGTATGGGAAATAGAACCCCTTCAGGGTGGACAGGACCCTGACGCAATGCTAACCATATTATCCCATTTTAGCTCTTTATTAACTCTTCAAAAACTTACTTTTATAATTCCATTTAACGTTATCCAAAAAAGAATTTTTGTAGCTACGTACATGAACGCAAACACAGCAAGTATATCTCAAACCATAGAGCTCTGGCAATCTGTATTGTTAGAGGAGTCTGTATCTTAGATCAGGTGGATCCAATCCAGGTTCCTTTTGAAATACCAGGAGAAAAGTGAGATTAATACCTAATCCTGGATATCAACACAGCCTGGCACATGGGTCAGTTCTTCATTTTGAGTGGTCTGGGGGAAAAGTGCAGCACATGTATTTAAGGGGTCTCAAAGATGGTGTACAGATATGTCATGTACTGTATATCTGGTTGAAGGTTGGTCTGAGGCAAAATGCCAGAGCTGATATTTTGTCCTCTTTCAAACCTGATCATCAACAAACACTTAACGTCCTCATTTTCAGACACGGGTTGATGACTTTGATTGAGAAATGGGGAAAAACCTAGTTCTGCTTGTACTTCTCTCTGTTAGTTAAAGTGTTACTTTACTTAAACCACATTTACATGCTCTGAGTCCATTACAAAGTCTGTTCCTGTGTGAACGGCAGCTTTGAGTGTAAAGTGTCACTGTAGATCTTTTTCATAAGCTTTAGTACTTTTTGATATCATTGAATGTAAAAATGATGCTTACAATCTCCATGTGCTATAACCTCCACGCTCTACTGCATCAAAAAATACTAGTTTGTAGTTTTTCTTTGGGTGATTTTAAGATAAAATATTAAGCGTTCTTTTGAACTTTCCTTGTTCAATTCTTCATTTCAAAATGACATTCAGCTTTCTGATCAGGTTTTAAGGTTTAACAATATAAATTAGTGTTGATGCTTTCTATTTTTCCCTCGATGTAACACCTGTCATTTGCTTTTTCTGTCTGAGTCTTTCTCTTTGTTTTGGTCTCATGCAGAGTTGTACGTAGCATCGATGTGAATATTAATGCTGCATTAGTTCCAGTCAGATTAGAGGATTTTACGTCAGTGATGCTTCAGAAGTCAGGCAGATAATCTTAGTTATATTAAGTATTTGAAAGTGAATCCCTTTGAATGTCTAATCCTCGCTGTGAGCTTATTTAAGCGTGATAGCTGTTCAGCCTTTGGCAGACAAACTGAGGCTCTTTTACCTCAACCAATGAGATTATTGCAGCTTCCAGAACTGCTCTGCATGTGCGAATGTGTGCTTACCAGAGTGAAATAAAAAATAGTGATATAAACTGTTCAAACTTTCTTTAAACACAGTCACATGACAAACATCTTAATCCACATTCCCATTTTTATTTACGTCAAGAGTGGCAAATTCACATTATAGGGCAAATGTCCAGTCATTGTGGCAAATCTATGATGAAAGATGAAAGCATAGTGAATATTTATCAATGAAACAATCACATTTTTATCAATAAGCCCAATACAATTTCAAGTAGTATATATTATTATTAACCTCTCCAGTCTTTATGGGATTCATCCCTGCTGTTACTGTACATTAATACTCACTGTTTATGATTATAATGCAACAATTAGGCAAATATCAAAATGCTCTACAAAAAAACGGGATGAACGGGACATGAGTCGGGAAAGACAGCATTCAGAAACATAAAAAATACAAAAAAGGCACTTAAGAATATCAGACACACATTCTCACACACGTGTATGCACACATACTAAAAATTCAGATACTTGAGCCCATGTTTCACACGATTCACCTGAAAAGTTAGTTTTACAATTATATCAGATACACTTGGCTGGGGAGCAAATGTAGAGACCTTGTTAGCTTGTATTAAAAAAAAGGCTTCATTCTACAGGAAGAACAGCTGAAAACAGACAGAATCATTGCTGTCTCACATGGCTTTAATTTCACAGAGAACTATCTACAGCAGAATCAAACAGAGCGATCATAAAGTGGGCTTAAAGTGTTAATAAACCTGGACCCACTCACTGAGGTCTAAATGACGTGTTTAAGACTTATTTATGTGACTGTTTCACTTTGGGGTTTTGGAAGGTGAGTTTGGATTCAACAGACTATTCTTTAGAGGAGCAATGACACAATCGAGGCAGGGGTAGACCACCAACTCCAACGCCCTGAAGGTTAAACTCCTGTGTTTGTCTGGAGACGTCCAGTAACCGATACTCGTGGTGACCGAAATAATCTTTCTGCAGGGGTTCTTTTCATATTCTTAGCAGACACTTAGAATAAGAATTCAAAACTGCGGGTGCAGACTTAGCCTAATGGTTCAGTTGCACGCCCATGTAGCAGGCGGCACGGGCTCGAATCCAGCCTGCGGCATCTTTCCTGCATGTCATTCCCCCACTCTCTCCCAGTTTCCTACACTATCCACTGTCCTCTATAAAATAAAGGTGTAAAAGCCCCAAAAATATAACTTTCAGAATTCAAAACTGCTAGACTGAAAAATATATAGATTTATTGTTGAGAAAGGACCTTAATCAGGCTTATCACCTGGCTTTCTTACTGATTATCAGGTTGTGTAAGATGCTTGATTCTGATTGATCAAACAGCCAGAGGCAAACTGATCACACGTCATGCCAAATCAATCCATGGGAAATAGTTCCGGCTCATTTTGCTTCTGCTTGTTGACACCATAGACCGTAAGGTGAGGTAAAACGGGTAGTTTCCGTTAGCATCAAAACGATGTGACTAAAACGTTGGTTTAGGTTAGCATGCTAAATCGGCAAACTACGGACATTTTCATATTGGATCCTGTTACGCAATATTAGTTGGAGTCTTTGTCTCCCCCTGTCAGGATTCTATCCCATAACTACCAACTATCCATACATTATCCCTTAAGTGTTTGCTCCTAAAGATAACACTGCACTTCTTACAGCCTGTTTTGTGGCTGCTAGTCGAAGAAATTCAATCTTTTCATACTCGTCATTTAGACCCCAAAATGTGTAAAAATAGGACCCAAGTTTAAAAATACGTTAACTATCCCTTTAAATTCTCTCTGCTGAGTCAACATTGGCTTAGAGAACCACTAGAGCACACTTCCTCACATATCAGGCTATTAAAATAAAAACTAAAACACAGGCAAGCTGCTGCTGCGAACCTCTGACATGATGTGGATGACGATAAGGTGTCTCATCACCGTCTCACATCAGAGGTGAGTGTACAGCTGCAGTAAATATGCTTCACTTCCTGAAGAAGCTGCACACCCTAAAACACATTACAGCGTTACTTTCAGAGGAGCGCTATGCATGCTAATAATGTGACCCTCGTTGTAGAAGAGTGTTAGGGGAATATACTGAGGGGTGTTAAAGAACACATTTCCATAAGGATGAATAATGAGTGATAGTCAGCTTTATCAATATGAAGCCTTATTGGAAGCTAATGAATATTGCCAAATTATTGCAAAGTTAGGCAAGAGGAAAACAATCAATCTGTTTCGGAGCATATTTAGATTCTATCTATTTCCAAACAGTTTGCAGAAACCTACAGCGCTTTCAACAGGAAGACACGGATTGTCAAAAAGTGCAACAACCTTCACATCACGTTTGTTCACATTAACTTCAGTTACACTTCACATCCCATCTCTTTTATAAGGTTAAGAGCAGAGGGCTTTTAGGTGACAAACACTCCAAACTTGGAAAAATGAACAAATCCATTTCTACAACACGGTCAGAGAAAATGTTAATAAAAGCTTAAACATTTCCCAAAAGTTAAAAACATCTGATTTCAGCTGCTGCTTGTTTGTTTGAGTGGGAACACTGGAAGCAGAGAACTACTATTAAAAATGAGTCCACATTAAAGCTCCTGTGAGGAACATTCAGTTTGTGGTGGTTTTGGCGCCCCTGGGGACAAAGCGGTACACACTATGCTGATTTGTTCAGTAAGTACTATTCAAGATCAAAAAACTGTGTCTTGCTCTTTTAATAGTAGAATTCATTTTAATATCACAAATTGTGAATGTTTGCAGTCAGTGGGAAAATGTCTTAAACTTGCCCAACAGCAGCAGTTTCAACTTTTTACAAGTTGAAGTACAAACTGTTAACAGGAACGACCATTAACAACAGATATCTGCTTTACAACGGTTCAATAACTCTTTCAGATGGTTAAGCCTGCTTCAATAGCACAAAGTTTACTGTTGTCTAGTAACCTGCCTTCGCAGAGGCCTACGCATGGAGCTGACGCACACCTCCTCCAAAATGTAACTACTCATCGAATTGACGCAGACCACAAGCCCTCCGCTGCATTGTGTTTCCCGCATTTACATCGGCCGTGTACTTCATCTCCTCCGAGGTGTTCTCTTTTTTCTTCCCTGTAATCATTGCTGTATGATAAACAGCTACATGTATCAGCTCTGAATCAACATAGTATCCTCTGAATCTCTGTGGAAAAATAAACAGAGATCGTAGCCGGGCCGGAAACAGACAACCCGACCATCGGAGAGACCATGCTTACGGACACATCGACGCACAAGTATGCAGAGCTCACATCTGCGTCGACAACTGCTGCGTAAGGGCGACGCAGAATATAAACTATTCTCAGACACAATTGCAGACAGACTTCTGGAGTATCTTCATGGATTTTTAGTTGTAGGTTAGGAGAGAAGTGATGTCACTTAAAAGTCCCTCTAGTCACCATATTTACACAGCGGCCATTTTCCTCAGATGTAGCACTCATGAAGAGGATGACAGTGTCTTACTCATGTTGATTCATATTCTGTGCACATAATGACACTCCTGTTATAGTTTGAGTAATATGATCAAATGGTTTACTTTGAAATATCATCCAGAGTCCCTCCGTATTTGAACTGTTCACTATCTTTGTAGGAAAGCTGGACTTATATTGATCTGTCACATTTCCATCCTATGATGCAGTGATATGATATTATCCTCCAGATAACAGCATGACTTTCTATCTTTGAGTTTGTTTCACAGGAAAATGGTCGCTGTAGTGATTTAAGTGATTTCTTAACTGTTGATCACAGACATCTAATCACAACAAGTCCACTTTTTCTCTCTACGTATATTTATGTACAATTCATGAGGGAGCAGCTACCTTCAGCTTTTATACAAGAAAATTGCAGTGCAGATAAATATCCAGTTGTGCCGGTTATTATTAACAACAATGTGAGGATTTCAAGCTCCACAAATGCTTTAAGAATATTGCTATGATAAATTAGCCCCCCCTCTTCCCCCCACACACACTCACTTTGTGTCCAGAGAATAAAAAAAGAAAGGAGGACTAACTTCTCCTGATCTTCTTCACATTATAGTTTTCACTTTACAGCGCCTGTACAAAGTCAGCTCAGCTTGTTCTGACATGTTTGGTGATAACGCAGGACTTTGTTTCCTCATCACATGACTGAAATGCCAGTCACATGATGGTTTTGGTTCTTCTGAAATGTTTTTAGTATCAGTAACCCTTCTCATCTCAGACAAAGTCCCAGTTTAAAAATGAAATAAGGCAGTCTTCTGTCTAAGTTGTGATCACATGTAGCCCTGATCAGGAAAAGCCTTGGCTCTCTTATGATTTACATGGTTTGTGATTTAGACCAAGGCGAGTTAGTTATCTCATATTCAACACAGCTGAACCGACCTATCAGAGAAGTTTTTTGTGAAAAGCCCTTAACCTGGATTGTTTCTAATAATGTCACTTCAGTCAGTTCTATGAATGTGTTGTACTTATTCTCTCTACGTTTCTGTACCTACAGGATGATCCAGAAGCTTCAGAGAGCTCTGGAATAAACAAAGGTTTTATTCTTTACAACCAGTAACTTTAAAAACAGCTGTTTTGTTTTACACTGAGACTACAAAGGAACAATCTCACTGTAGTCGTTAATCTCTCCTCTCGCCCCCACCATCATCAGCGCTCCTTCCAGCCCGCTCATACTGGAGCCGAGTCCTGCAGAGCCCTTCAGCCCCACTCCAACCAGCTCCTGGCACATCATGGCATCATGGGAAGACACAATAATCCCACTACTTGCAGTCGGGCTGCTCTCCTCCCCCCTCCTCTGCGGCTCTGGTGTTGGAGCAGGCGCTCTGATGCCACTACTTCCAGCACCTGCGCTCCCTCCAGCACCACCCCCACCTCGCCGCTTAGGCGGTGGGCCCCAGAGGAAAGCGTGGGCGGGCCTGTAGTGCTGGCGGGCGTAGCGGAGCAGCCGCCTGCGGGTGGCTGGCAGGCGAATGGTGTAGACAAAGTATTCCAGGACGCTGTGCTGCATGTTGGGAAGGGTGTTGTGACACAGCGACTCCTCCAGGAACAGACGGACCAGAGGGGCCTTGAAGGCCTCGTAGCCGAGCTCACCAAGGGACTTCAGGATGCGAGTGATGCGCAGGTAGTTGTGCTGAGACCTTGACAAGCAGAGGAGGGAGAGATTTGTTATTTTCTAGCAAAGATCTGTCGTTTACAACAGGCCAGTTTGTTATCAAATTATTTTAGCCATTGTGTTTGTTTAAATTATATTGAAAATAAACATGGAAACTAATGGTGATAAAATCAAGATTGTGATCCTGCCACAAAAAGAATCGTAACATATTTTATCCATTGTGCCCAGCCCTGACTGCAATGTTAGCATCAGACTCTGAGGTTTAGCATGAAAAAGCTAACCCTAACCCACAGACAGAGGCCGTGCTTGGTGGAAGGAGTAAAACATCCCAACATGTGACTTCCGTGCTGTACTTTGGCAAGAAACAACATTTTAATTACCCTGTAGCCATCTGTTTGTTGACTTTGCACATGTTGTTGCACATTCGGATTCTCATAGAAGAGCTATTAAGTTGCATTGGATTTAGAATAACGGTCTTACTAACGGACACAATAGCAGCAATTGGCAACCGAGCCATGCGTTCACACGAATTCTGGCAACAGTTTTATACCCCAAAGCAGCTGCACAATGTGTGTGTCACTGGGTTGTGTCTGTGTGTTTAGTGTGTGTGTGTGTGTGTGTGTGTGTGTGTGTGTGTGTGTGTGTGTGTGTGTGTGTGTGTGCTTACTCATTTAGGTGCTGGAATCGCTCCTGCCAGTTGGAAGCACGAGCAACATTCCCACTCTTATCCAGCAGTTTGATCCCATAGAAGTCCAACATGATGGAGTAGGCGGCCAGAAATCTGCGCTTGGCTTCCCGGGTGCTTTGGAATTCCTGACAGGATTACACACAACATATCAGAAACAGCACACAGGTACTATACCACCTTTCTGCTTGGCATAAACACACACTGGTGATGGCAGGAGTACATAGCATTTATCAGTAAATGCACTCCCCTCTCACCCAACACTTCTTTGTGTTCATCTATAAGATTATTTCAGCCAGCTGTCTGATAACAGACTGTTAAGGCTGCAACATTAACCCTGCAGGGAAATGCACAATAACAAAATTATAAATAAAGTTCTTGATAATAATAATAATAGTGATAGCTACTGAGATAGACCTGACATGAAACCAGACACATCTGTTGCATTGCTTCCTCAAAACCACAAAACTCCCTTGATGAAATCAGTGATTCTACCTTAAGAACCGGGGAGTTAATGGTCCACGGCTGCCTTACTCAGTTTGTTTGAATTGCTGTGACTTTGGTTTTAAAACGGTTGGCTCAGATCCAACACAGTTATTGTGGAACACAAGATTGAACAAAAATAGTCAAGTTAATCGTGGATCAGTGATTCCCATGTTCACTTTCTGTTTTTCACAAGCGGCAACCTCCAGTGATGAAAAATAAAGCCAATGCAGAAGTGCAAAAACCTGCAGTTCCTTGATTGTCCACTTGAGGCTGGCTGTAAAAGCCAAGGCATTACCATTATTACTCATATTAAAACGCCTATTTTGACAGCAGACTTACAGCCTGGTATAATTCATGTTTTTTTATCTCTATAATTAATTTATGAATTAGTTCACACTGTACAGTGGATGATTTTTCTTATAACTCTTTTGTTTAAGGCCAAGAGTTATAATCACATTAGCATATTAAGGGGCATGGTTTAGTCACCTGACAGGTAGGTGCATTGTAGCCAAGAGGCAACCTCCGCTCACAAGAATTGAAGCTAAAGCAGAAGTGTTAAAAACTGCAGTTCCTCTAGTGTCCGCATGAGGCTGGCTCCGAAAGTACCGGAAACCAGATACAAACCAATTCCAGAATCCGATCTTTACAGCAGAAATAAACATGAGTTAAAAATGAGTTTAGTCTGGATAGCTCATTTCTCGATCTGCACACCTTGTTTTGAGGTGAAGTCTTAATAAAGTTGCAGTTCGAAGATATTAAGAATACAAGTTTTTCATTATGAGAGGTACAGCTGACTTGACTGACAGGTGGGAACACTGTAGCTGTTGGCGAGGAGGCTCAAAGCCCGCCTCTTTACCTCACACTAACTCAACAGCAGTTAGGTTGAGTTCAGCATTTCCAATATGGCACCCGTCAACGATTGGCTTCAAAACAGCGCTTCAGAAACAGATGGGTGATGTCAAGGATACTATGTCATTTCATTATACAGTCTATGATTGTAGCTTAAGGCCAGCCTCAGCTCCACCTCTTTTCCAGAGGTAAGACTGATAGGAAGTGAAGTTGAGTCAGCATTTTCAACATGGCAACTGCCATCTTTGGTCTTCATTACAACTCCTCAGAAACCAATGGGAGAATTCACTGGGACTGCATCTGTGTTTCATACAGTCAGACTTTGGAAGATTTATTTAACTCTTGCATGAAGATGTGTGTCTCTGTTGGGATCAAAGTTATGTCATGATTGTAAAGAGAATGCTCTGCCTGTCTCAATTTTAACAACATGGCATAGATATCTGTTTAAAATGTGAAATTGGGGGAAAATGAAGGAAGCAGACATGCAGCTGTAATCTTAGTAGGACTTGTGAACATGGTTTCAGGATACTAAGTGTGTGTAGAGTTTATGTTTGTACAGTTTGTCTTACTTTGATCTCGTCCTGAGTCAGTTCATGTGCGTAGAAGTTGAGCCCTTGTTCTCTCAATGGGAACAGCCTGGTGAGTGAAAAAGGAGTGAAGGAAAGGAATAAATACAATATATTATTGTTAAAGTTGAATTTCACAGTAGTTTCTATTAGTATTGTTATTACTATGTTATGGTAAGATACAGCTGGTACCATTCCTACTCTGTCATAAAAATGAACTGTTCACTACACCCCCTCAATCAATTATAACTTCATGGTTCCACAAACTTTCCTGAGCCCAGTTTAACAATTTAAAGAAAACAGGAGAAGATTTATGTTCTCAGAATTTTGGTATTTGTGGATTATATTTTTAAAATTGATGAAGCCTGGTGAAGCTTTGAGGCTTTCTTTAAATGTGTGCTTTAAAAAGTTTGATGCTTTGGAGCTTCATACTCACACCTATACTCCCCACTGGTATTAATAGTTTAGTGCAATATAAGAAATTAAGGACAAGATGCCCGTGTTAGAAAATACAACTATCTGTGATGCCTTCTTTTGCTTAAATGTATCCTAATACATTTAATGTGTTGCAAAAAACTAAATAACCATGCAATGTCACAAAGTTTAAATATTTTATATTTTAAAATGAATAAGCCTGTTTGGTAGTTTTTTGGGTTCTTTCTTTGGCTCGTCTCTTTTTGCCTCATGATCGATATTTCAATGACAGTTCAAAGTTACGACGTGATGCAGTCAAGTTTCTGTTAAATACTGTTCTCTATAAATTAAATGAGGTGATACTTATAGTACATTATCATTGAACAGTTGTGTTTTGTAAGTCAGATTGTTTTACTTCTTGGTGAATCTTATCTCACAAATGTGCTAATCACACGGTTTAGATATGAATCCTTCTGAACTGTCGAGCTGAATGAACAGGTGATGTTTGAAGCTCTGCATGACACCAGTAACTTGACATTTCACTTTTGTTTGTTTTTTTTTGGTTCTGTTTCTATTTTTTCCTTTTTAAGATAGGTCAGCTGAAGAGAGACAGGAAATGTGGGAAGTAGAGAGTGGGGAGTTGAGAGTGGGGAGTAGAGAGTGGTGGAAGACATGCAGCAAAGGCTCATGGAGTTGAACCGGTGACTGCTGCAACAGGTGACTACAGAGCAGTTCATTGTAGTTATTCAAGCTTTAGGGTTCTGTTGTTATTCCCCCATCTTTGATTTAAAAGTTAAAAATCATTGAGATGTAAATTTAAAAGCAGTACCCTTTACAAACAGCAGAGGGCATTATCTGTCTTTGACTTCTCTTGTCTTACAATATCTTGGCTGTTTTTGAAAGCACCTACAATACAAATAGTACGTACTGATTGTAGTATGTAGTATGTGAACAACTTCAAAATCTGCAGTATGCCAAAACCCCCCAGATGTCGTACTGATTCAGGAAAATTTCTCAGTATGCAGACCAGTCTCCCTCACGTACTGTTTCCCACAATGCACAGCGCTAACGTTCCACTTCTTCTTTTTATTCGTATATGACGGGGGCACTCAGTTTTTAGGTGCTGTGACAATTATATAATTCCATATAAACCACTTCTTAACTTTTAAAATCAGAAGTGATGCTAAAGAAGCAGTTTCACTATCAGCTTGGACATTATTCACTTCTGTTTTCCGAAACCTGAAATCCAGCGACACCCTTACTTAGATAAGAATATCATCTGCTATAAATGAATTAGTTATTATTACCAACAGAGAGAGTGATGTATGAGAAAACATCTCAACAATGTAAGAGCTTATTCCTCTTTGGGAGGTGCTTAAATATCCAACATCTTTTACTGTTGACTTTTCTTTAAGCTGTTCTCATTTTCTCCCATGTTTTTTTTTTAGCAAATCAGATTATAGAGTAAGGCAAAACAAAATAAAAGCATTAAATCTGGTCATCTGTATTTTTTTTTAGATTCTCCATAATTTAACTTTGACTTGAGAACAGATTTTCTGAGGAAAACCGTATCCCAGCATCGTGAATCATATCTCTAGTTTAGAGTATTGTTTCATCCCTAGATATTGGTGATAGTGAAGCTACACAAAGAAAGTAGAGAACTGACTGCAGAGTAGAGGAGTAAAGTAGGTGTAGAGGTGTAATGGGGATTAGTCAAATAGCTCATTTTAAATCCATTATGAAATGTTTAACACTCAAAAGTACAGCTGATGAAATCCTTACTTTGTTTCTGCTGACGTTTGTATGACAGCCACACATTATTGAACACGCTTCAAAATGTTACTCCGACAGCTTATATAATGCAATTAAGAGTGCAGTCTATTATCAGGAGTCAGTGCTATAAAAAGGTGGCTGGAAACAGACGGATGAAAAGTCTCACCACTGAATGTAGGTGTGATTGTGCTCCAGTTTGTCATAGTCGCCTCTCCACTTCGTCAGAATCTCCTCTATGTAGATACCTGGAGAGAGACAGGGGATAATTAGCTGTCACACACATCTGTAGTATGTATGTTTGTGCAAGTATGTGTGTGTGTGTGTGTGTGTGTGTGTGTGTGTGTGTGTGTGTGTGTGTGTATTCAAACACTGGATCAGTTCACTAAGCTGCCAGTCAAACATGACCTTCGGCCAAACAAAACTCACTGAGCCCAAAGCTAACGCTGCCTCTCTGCACAGTGGCAGGAGATCTGTTTGGATACTGTCTACATGTGTGTGTGTGTGTGTGTGTGTGTGTGTGTGTGTGTGTGTGTGTGTGTGTGTGTGTGTGTGTGTGTGTGTGTGTGTGTGAGAGAGAGAGATTGTAGGAGAACAGAGAACATTACCGCTGTTTGGTGATTTATTAATGCTTGCAGAAAATCAGCCTCCTAAATTTGCATCTTATGAAATAAACTAACATGAAATGAAAGAGGAATTTAAATTCGTCACTCCTGACTTTGAGAAACTGGGATGGAATTTTTTTATTATTTTCTTAAATAGTTAAAGCCCCACAAAGGAGTTTTAAGCTGGTTATGAAACAGATGACAAGACTGATTATTCTATACTGAATTTTTCATGCCTGTAACCACTGCTGCAGGGTGAGAGTCAAACGGGGGGATTTACAGCTTCCTAGAGAAAAGGCTTTTTATTACACTTTTCCACAACAACAATGAGTCATACATTAGACTGTAAAAGACAGCAGGATGTCAGGAATCCAACCAATGCAAATGATAGGGTTGTCAAAGTTTTGGTGACACTCTGAAACAAACAATCCTCGTCATTTTCACTGCTGATAGTTTCGAGAGTATCAAAGCTTTAAAAGACATCAGATCTACAGAAGGGGTGCAACGATTAATCAACGCAATCAGCATAACTTTGATACCAAATTTAGTCGCAGATTAATTAAAAAGTTAATGAGTCGTTGGTGACATCATCCCACATTTTCATGCCGATTTCCGCAGTGGAATTGCTGCGCAGTGAGACATCTTGAATCCTTACGCCAGGCTTCCACCAGATCCATGTATGGTCTGTCTCCGTGCTCTCTCATCTGTCAACACCCACCAGCTGCATTCTCAGAATTGAGCACGGATCAGGACCATCGGACAGCTGGAGTCAAGAGACCAAGAGTTCCCCGTGATAATTACTAGATCAAGGATTATCCTCCTCCTCCCCTCATCCATGTTGTCTTTATCCTCCTCTGAAAACCTTTGACCTGTTGACTCAGGTCTGGCTCCGCTCATCATGACGGTTTGTTGTTGAAGTTAAGTGAAATACGATCTAGTGATAACACAGAGTGTTTTATTCTGAAAATTAACCGAACGTTTTAATTTTGTATTGGTGCCTGACTTCCTGTCCTGCTCGATCTACTCTGTGGAGATTGATGTGTCGTGCTCTGGCTCTCTGCAAAAATAGAAGTCTTGTGTATCTGATAGCTGAATGTGGCACATGTAAAACAGTAACCGGGAAACAATATAGCAACATAGCAGTGACAGAGTTGCCTCCAAGATCTGATAAGAGGAAGCAGTTGTTCATGGGAATACGTCACTAAACGTTTAAGAAGAAGGCACAGTGATATTCAACTTAACGTTCAAAAAGGTGAAGAAAAAAAACAGAAAACAGAAAAGCACAAACCACAAACACACCCTACTTTAACAACATTGAAGAATCGATCTTGAAAATAATTAGGGGTGTGCCAAAATACCGATACTACGACATATCGCGATATTTCGTCTTGCCATACGTTATCAATACACTGGCGCCAAAGATCGATATTTAAACAATAAACATAAAGCCATTCTAAACAGATTCTCTCACAAAAGCCTGCTACAATTTTGTTTTACAGTCACTACTTCAAGCCTCCACATGATGGTGCTTAGCATGAATAAGAGTGGGTGCTGCAGTAGAGTACTCTTTGAAAGCAAATAAAAAGAAGAAGAAAAAGAAAATGGTGCAAGGCGGAGGATTAGCAGCAGAGAAAAACACCTGAAAGATGCACCGTTGAATTTCAGATCTAAAGTCTGGGCCCACTTCGGCTTTTACTATACTGACAATGGAACCACACTTGATAAAGAGTTCGCAGAGCTTACCGTGGAGGAGAGGACGGTGCACAATGCTAATGCTAACGTTTCTGTGAGCCTGGCAAAATGCTACTTGGCGAGCTGCTCCAAAAACGAAAGTGGAAGTTAAAAAGTGCACTCCCAGCAGTGAACTCGAAGTGACCCAGAAACATGCTGTCTGCGTGTCGTTGGCATGGAGACAAGTCGTGGTATGCACGTGCTGACTCGACCAAAACACAGAGTGAAGGAATAACAGTACGAGGGCCACAAATATGCGGCCGGCAGCCTGGATGCGGCCATAGACTGTAAAAAATATAGACGTAGTATCCGTGACGTCACCCATCTGTTTCTGAACGCTGTTTTGAAGCCAATCGGCAGCTGCAGCCATATTGTTTCTGTCGAGCCAGTGTGACGTAAAGAGGCGGGCTTTGAGCCTCCTAGCCAACAGCTGCAGTGTTCCTGCAGGCAGCTGTGCCTCTCATTGGAAGACTATCAATATCTTCGAAATTGCCGAATTAGAAAAAAATTCACCCCCCTCACAGTGAGAGGACGTCGAGAAATGAGCTATTCAGACTACACTCATCTTTTGTACCAGGTTGTAAATATGTTTATTAATGCTGCAAAGATCCGTCTTTTTCCCATTCATGTGTATGTGACTTCTGGTACTTCCGGGGCCAGCCTCAAGCGGATCCTCGATGAACTGCAGCTTTTAACACTTCCGCATTGACTCATATTTTTAGACCGGAGGTTGCCGCTCTGATGCGGCCCAGGGGCGCCTATTGAGGGCCTCTGATAGATACAATGTATCTACTGTACGTATGGTCTAAGACTTGACTTAGACCATATGTGCAGAAGATACTTTTTTTTACTTGGTTGTCATTCATGTGAAATCGATTGACAATGTTTTGTCATTTCTGTGAAATGGATTCATAGCAGTCAATACATTATGAATTTCTTCAGTGACACAGATATCGTGATGTATCGTGGATGATATTTTTTGCAATATATCGATTATCGCAGAATCGCTGTATCGTGATAGTATCGTTATCGTGGGCAAAATATCGTGATAATATCGTATCACCAGGGACCTGGTGATACCCAGCCCTAAAAATAATTGGAAGAAATTAAAGGCACTATAAAGAGTTTTTATGTTGTGTTGATTCTGGTGACCCCTTTTGATGAAATCAGTAATGTTTTTCTAGGCTACATTTCCCATGAGCACCATCACCCACTGTTTTAATCATGATGCAGCGAGATGACATCATGTATTGATTTGTAGCTACGTAAACTATTAACTGTAACATAAAGACTAAACTTTGTAAACAGATTAATTACTGTGGTTTAGCTCACAAAAGGTGAGGGGTTTGTGCTGGTTTAACGTTACCTGTCATGATCATAATCTCCTATGTAGGTTATGAGGAAGCACCAGTAAGAGAGGGACACTATATCAAAACCTGTTAAAAACTCCTGACTATGCCTTTAATCAACAAAAAGTGAATATGGTTTACAATCTCACCATCAGGGACCAGAGGGATCTTGTTCAGGTAGAAGCGGAGGTTACGGTACTCATTGGGTTGCCGAGACTTTCTGTAGTTCTACACAAAGACAGACACAGATCACAGAGATCAAACTGAGGGGTTATAACATTCAAGAGAGGAGATGTGCATCACTTTGTGTGTGTGCATGTGTGTCTATGTACCGGGTAGCTATGACGGTATTTGTAGAGATCCCTGGCAGCGTAGAAACTCCTCTTCATCTTTGGAACGGACTCAGGGGATTCAGTAAGCTGAGAGGAATGAAGAGAGAGAGAGAGAGAGAGAGAGAGAGAGAGAGAGAGAGAGAGAGAGAGAGAGAGAAATGAAGGAGGATAGACGGATAGAAATGAAAAGACACTCAGTTGAATTGCAGATCTCAAACAAAACCACCTCATGTTTTAACAGATGCAAAGTAGCACTCATCTGCTATTCAGCGGAATGAAAAGCACTGACTCGGCTTTGAGGTCGAGGGCTGTCATCATCCTTTCTTTCTAGCAAAGGAGGACAATTCACATCAGTGCTGCCCGGCAATCTCAACAAAAGGACGCAAGAATCCAGATCTGATCTCAAATAAAATCTGGGTCATGTTAAGCTCCTCTGGTTTGGAGGGCTTCTAATGTTACACTGGGCTTATTAAATTCATATATTCTTTATAGTCTCAGTCTATTTGAAGGGAATTTATTACCCTCAAACCTTGGCTTCATCTTACATATCAAGATTTCTAAAAGACTAAAAGCTGCATAAAGTTGTTGGAAATGTTCCTGTGGGCTGCCAAAGACAACCAACTCCCAAATCCTGTGAAGTCAAAGTAGGATTTTATGTTGTGGAGTCTGGTAGCTGTGTCTGATTGAAAATAAATCACCTCAAGCTTTTCACAAAAATCTACATCCTTTCTGTATTGCTGTTTGACATTTAAAATAACAGCCAGAGCCTTTCATTGGGAAAAACAAACCCATCTGATGAACATGTTTAAAAGGCCCAAAGAGACTTTTAGTACATTAGTCTTTTAGTTCCCCAAAATGGACGTAGTATCCGTGACGTCACACATCTGTTACTGAAGCGCTGTTTTAAAGTCGATAGCCATATTGGAAATGCTGAACTCAACCTAACGTCTGTCGAGTTAGTGTGACGTAAAGAGGCGGGCTTTGAGCCTCCTCGCCAACAGCTACAGTGTTCCCGCCTGTCAATCAAGTCAGTAATGTCCTTAAATGGGCACAACTTGTAATGTTAACATCTTCTGAAGTGTTGCGTTTGAATAAAATTCACCCCCTGTACAGCATGTGCCGATAGGGAAATTAGCTCTTCAGACCGAAGCCGTTTTTGGAATGTGACTGTTCACATGTTTATTTCTGCTGCTAAGATCATCTTTTTTGAACGGGTCTTTGGATGTGGTTTCCGGTCTTTCTGCAGCCAGCCTCAAGTGGACGCTCAATGAACTGTAGTTTATAACACTTCTGCATGGGCTTCATATTTTGAGACCGGAGGTTGCCACTTGCCTGCACCCTAAGTTTAGAGGTTCAGACAACGGGCAGAAACATTCCCTCTTTGTTTGAATAAGTTCTGTCAGTCATCTCATAACATTTGCAACAAACTGACACTCTAACAAAACTTAATGTGTTCCTCTCACAGTCCCATTATAACCTGCTGGTTCTAATAATCTGACACTGTGTGAAGTAATCTAATAACCTCACTGTAGCACAGGGATAATCATCATCATGAGGCTGTCATCTGAAATACTTCCCTCATGAAGCAGCAGGCAGATGGTATAACTTTAATTGGAAAAACAATATGGGAATAACAAATTACCAAACAAAGTGATGAGTACCTACAGTGAGTATACACTACAGGCACGCAGGCTCCACATGCTGGTACTGGAATAGAGCATCAACCAGAATATAATCTAAAATAATGCTTCTAAAAAATCTGTTATAATCCACTTAACTGCAATTAATCTCACATATGACACAGTTAGTTCTTCTCCCTGCCTGCCACACATCATGCTCAGTGTACTGCGCTCCAGTGGAGTGCGTCAGGTGGATGAAATGTCACACTGAGGACTACTACACCCACGAAGTAAAGTGCACACATATAAGTTAAGTGCGTTAAGGTAACTTAAATATGATGCATTTTTGAATGGAGTTTGGTGCAGCTTGAGGATACTCAGCAGGACAGCAGCACATGTCGGAGCTGCTCTGCTGCCCTCTCCGCGTCCTGTCCAGCGCACAGTATCATCAAGGCCAACCTGGCCTCTGCCGTCGGCACACATCTCACCGCACCATGCACCTGTTCTCCTCCAACATTGTCCTTAACACACGCATTGGGAGTGACCATCACTGTACCTGCGGAGACGAGTCTCCGGCGGCCCGCTCGCTCTCCGCCGGGCTGACGGAGTCGGACATGCCGCTGTCATCTTCAGCCGCCGGCTCGTCGCTCTCGGAGTCCGACCCCCACGTCGAGTCGCATTCCTCAACGGTGCTCGGCTCCTTGAAACGCCAGCTGCCCAACAGATTTCCCATCTAAAAAACATGCAGCACCTTCCCTTCTTGACTGTCCTCTGCTTTGCACAAAATTCTACATTATTTAACTCACAGCCTCTTATATAGGTCTGCACAGCACCGAGCTCACATTGCTCTCAGAGCGGAGGTTTTAAATGGCAGAAAAGGGGGAATTTCCACATCAGCAGCGATGATGCGCGTTTCTGTATGAGGAGTGTTTAGTGCCACATAGAGGGGTTGGTCTTAAAGTAACAAGGCATACATTTATCACTGAACAAGACTATACTACTTAAGTGGTTGCTTGAAACATTACCAAATTAAGTGTTGATCAAAGGCATATATAATTGTACACAAGTACACTTTCCCAATTACAGTTTAAATTGATTAAGAATGAAAAGCTCCAAAGTGCTTTACATGGGCAGCAAAATAAAACAGGCAGTTAATGAAAACACACAAGTCAAGATAAAGAAATAAGACATATTTTAAAAAACATAAAGTTCCCCTAAAATAACTCTACAGGAATACAATTCTTTTAAAATACATTTCTTAAGACAGTTAAAATAAATTAAAATAAAATTCAGATATATCCGGGAAGGCTCTGCAAAGAAATATGTTTTACAATGCAAATAACAGTAGACATACAAGCCTAAATAAAAGTCTGTGTTTTTATTGCCAGCATTATTTTTAACAATAATAAAAAGGATGTGCTTTCCAAATAGCTTCTTCTTCTTTTTTTTTTTTACCAATGGCTACACATGTATTACCAATAAAATGTTATAAAAATGTAATAATTGTTTTTAATGCTCTTTTTTTTTTTACAATGTTTTACACAGTTGGGTTTTACAGACTTTTTTAAAAAATCAACAAAATATATCATCATTATTCTTTAACTTTCTAATTTTGCAAACATAAACAAAATATATTAAAATGTATTATTGAGCACACGGTTCATTTAACTAGCCACTTTTAATGACACATTAACAGTGAATCTATTAATCAGATTTCTTCATGATTTAAATCATGTTTTTAATATAAAGATTAGGTTTAAGATTGCTCTCAATTAGTGTTTCTTATAGAATAAACATTGTATTTTGCTCTTTATTCACTAAAGGTATGCTGATACATACCTGCAAACACTCCTGTTTTTCCAGGTTTCTTCCACATTTACTGACAGCCAGAGAAAAAATAAATACAGGTCTTATTCTGAGGATTCATTGTATAACCACGAGTCACAATGACAGTTACACTACTTTCTGCAAAGTGTGCAAGGTAGATTTTAATATAGAGCAGCTCCTGACGGCATGTCCCCCCACCCCCAATCTCTAGCACCTCCTCTCGTATTTTGCAACCCAAATGTTAGCAGATATGTTGATAATATTTACAACTGTATTTTATCGTTCAGGTTCTTGCTGCCATACCCCTTGCTTGTACTTGTCAGGCTCATATCGCATCATACTGTGTGGCATTAATCACTCCCCATACACATGCCCAGCAATAGCAGCATCAGGACCAAAGCTGTATCACGTGACACCAGGACAGAAGGAGGGTATCGTACCCCCACTGAGATTATCAATGTCACCCCAAAAACAAAGAGAAACTGCAAAGATACTTCTTCTGCATGATCAAAGTTATCGTTGAATTTAAATTTTATTGTATTATTTAAACTTCAGCAAAGACAGAGATAGGTACACATATTCACATGGTCTTAACATTACTCTAGCATGGCATAAAAAGGAGATGTATGAAATATACCATTTTACCAAAGTTAGATATCTTTACTGCACATTTGTTATGAGACCTTAAACCTTCAGTGTGATTCAATGAAATAGTTGAAAGAAAGAAGTGGGAATTTCCTTGGGTTTCACACTTTCACCTGTTCTCTTCTCTCAGCAATACACACTGACTGTTCATCAACACTTTATCTTTTTAGAAAATAAATCCAGTGAACGCACAGTTTGTTTGTTTCAGATAGCAGCTTGATTACATGTCTGTGATATATTTCAATATTTTGTTGGCTGTCTATTGAAAACACTTAATATAATGAAAGGATAAAGTTTCAATTGAAAAAGAAAACACTTTTTATTTACGCCAAAAGAGTTTCCATATTTTAAACCTGGGCAGTAATTTATTTAACATCTGTTACTGTAAATGACAAAAAGGTACACAAGAGACCCTCCTGCAGATTATTTCTCCTGCAGCCGTGTAACATGCTGTAATGACGGCAGTGTAATCCTTTAGGAAATGTACAGTATATCCACTGAATATGCTCATTTTTGTAGTTCAGAGAGGATTAGGCCTCTCTTCTGACTGTATTAGATTCTTCTTTATCTCTAGAGGACCTTTCTGTCATGTTGTCACCACTTTTAATAACAATAACTTAAGTTTTTCACGTGAATGTAAATTGACTGAGCACGTCTTCATGCAAGGATAAAGACTCCACACTGCTGCAACCCAAATCAATCTATTTGAGATAATCCAGATCTTTTGTACCTCTTCTACACTGGATCCCACATTAAAAACACGTCAAAGGCCTTTATTTTTAAGCTACTTCTCCAGAGTGTTTACATTTTTTGTTACTTAGATATTTTTCATGATACTGGCTGTCCACTCGATATCAGAGGGAAATACACGTTACTTACTATCATTTCTTTGAATGTAGGATGTTCACTTGTAATAGTGTACGTTTGTTGCATTAGTCCTTTAACTTGTGTGGTGGGGTGACCCGGCCGTGAGGCGATCGTCCAGCGGAGCAGTGACCAGAAATGAGGCTTCGAACTCATTATCAAAGTTTACACACAAAGTTTATTCATGCAGCATGAGAGAGAAGTTACAGCATACTCAAGAGCATCTGAAGTTCTCCGCCGAATGACAGAGATGCTCAATACTTTATAGTTCTTCAAACATAAGGGAGGAAAAAGGGAGGGGGGAAACATGTGTACGTGTGACCTTAATACAGTTGTTCATATGTACGGAAGAACAAAGGCTGGGGGAGAAAGGAGGGGGGGTAACAGGTGTGGGTGAGTTGCAATCAAGGGTGAGCAAAGGATCTTGTCAGGTGAACATCGTACCCTGGAAACAACAGAGACATTTCCTCAGTCTAGTGGTTTACAAAAAGCACGCGTCTGCACATATCGTATTCATCTTACGACATTTGTGGTTATCAAAAGCACATATCAACAATTCTTAAAAGCGTTCATCGGCTCTTTTATCTACCAACACATTTAGCATAGTTACCAAAAATCCCCTTCACTTAGCTTTTAAATGTAATATAAAGCTATGATTGGTTCTTTGATCTTTGCAATACAACATATAAATAGATGAACTTTTCCACCTCTAAGCTGAACCTACATTGAATCTTGCAGAAACTGGGGCTCTGACCTCAGTCTCACCTTTATTCAGAGATCTGCACAGATCTCTGGCCTTATGCCTTACTATTTGCTGGTTTCTTCAATAAAACATATAAAATGGAAAACATATGAATATAATTGTTAAAAGAAGAATACATGAGCATAATAAGAAAAACATGATTATATAAAAAGAAAATGCATGATTATAATAGAGGATATTAATCAAGATTCCACACTTGTAAGTGTTCTGAGTATATCTCAAACACTGGTATTTGTCTTGGTGTAATGCACATTTCAGTTTACGTGTCCTGTTCCTCAAAAATGACAATAAAACGGTGGCACATCACCTCAACGGACTATCAGCTTCACTTCAAACACCTTCATAAGAGTCCAGCCCTGGATTAGTCCGTGCTTGGACCACCATTACTTTGAAAGAACCCACCTGCAGAGGAACCTGCTGTTCTTGCCAGCTTGAACGACACCTGTGACATTGATGTGACTCTGATCGTGAGGTTGTACGGCCCTCCTGCTGCCATTACTGCTGCAATGGATGAAAGTAAGTAAGAGAAGTATGCACAAAGTTATCCGTCTGGTCGAAAGCAAACATGTGAGATGTCGAAATCAAGTGAAACTGAGATGTGAGGTCACAGGGAGTCCACAGTATCGACAGCACTGCTATGTCAGCAAGTACAGAAACTAAGGAGGCGGTGACCCTGATTAACACTCCACATAATAAAACATGTAAACTTAAAGGAAGTGAAAAAGTTGCAATCCTTCACCAACATCTCATTGTGCTTTGTATTTGTCTTAAAGTTTTATTGTGGGTGGTTTTCAGAGGCGTCACCAGAATTCAGAACCATCTGCAGTCATATTTATCTTTACAAACACAAAAAATTTTCACAGCAGCGCACTTGTGTCACTTGTTAAAGTCAAGTTATCATTTTGAAATGCTGATACAGCATTCTAGTCTTACCATACATATATTTATCAGTTTTCTAAATCCTTTGATGAGTGACAGTGTAGGTCAGTCGAGATGTTAACAGAGGATGAATAGGTATTACAGTTATGGATTTTTAGTTAAAGTTTCAGCACATAAAAGTCAGATTAATATTATAAGACAAAGAAGGTTGATTTTTCTTCTCTACGGCTTTCTAGAATAAAAGATAATTCAGAGCAGTAATTTCTAGGTATCAGTAACCTCCTATTTATCAAACTACATTAGCTCAACAGTTAACTAGCTAGCTAGCTAACAACTGAAACACTGATCTGCATGATATGGTAGGTCAATATGTCCGAGGACACAAGTAATGCCCCTCTGACACTGTGATTCCTCATTAGGCCAGGGAGCTGTAATATTCACACAGAATATTTGCCTAGCAACATTGTTAAGCTATGAGCTATCAATAAGCATTCCTATTGATTGTTGAACATGACTGATTGTTATTGGTCTACTATACATGCAGGCAAAGTCAGTGCAGTCTCAGGATGTGTGTAAAGTTCTCCTCCCTGCTCAGCACATGCCTGTATGCAGGGTGCGATTTGTGAAAAAAACAGAGGGGGGATATCTCCAAAAAAATGTCACAAATTTTGGTTAGCTTGCAAACAAAAATAACGAATATTCCTTTTTCTGAAACAACCTCTCTCCAACACATTCAAATGTAGCCATTATGTATTTTAATTAGTTAATGTATTCACATAAGTAATCAGTTATCACAAAATTACAATAGATGTCAAAACATAAATTATATTCATATGATATTAATAATTTTATCAATCTTAGAATAATGAACTTAAAGTATCTAACATTAGTTATAACATTTAGAATTAAATGAACAACTTTAGAACATACAACCCTAAACTATTCTAACAAGTGCCATGCCAGTGTAAGATGAGATTTCTCACCAAATAGTCCTTATTGAATTCTAATTTTATTTGTATCATTTAGCTCTTTAGTGAAGTTTAAAATACGTATATTTCATATATTGCACTGCCTCTTTAAGGTTGCTCAGGATGACATGGTTTTGAGTTGAAGTGAAGGCGTCACATGAGTTCGATGTGCTGTTGACCTACATTGATGAAGGGTCATTAAAGGCATCATGACGCACAGCAGAAGTTGTCACGTGGTCTTTCTTCCCCACAGCCCTCAAGTGTGATTTAATGAAGTTTCTAGTTAACACTGTTGAAGTTGAACAGTTCTGAAGAGATACTTAAACAAGTTACGGCGTTACACTAATTTTGTCATTCAACTTTTTCACAGTTTTAGCCATCCTCCCGTTAATATAAGTTGGATCAATGCGCGTTCCTCTCTCCATCGATCAGAGGCTCGACGCAACCTCCTACCACCAAGCTTTGGCTGTAGGGAGTGGAAGGCATAGGTGAACATAAAGCTGCATCTTCCACCTGTGGAATCTCCAGAGATGCTGGCAGCTAGATGTCATCATCCCTCGCATTATCTGTTTTTGACTTTTTCGGTTCAATTTTTGCTGAAAAAAATTAGGAAATGCTTTGTTGCCGTTTCATGTCGTAGACATCTGGCATGACGTTGCTAGTAAACTTAAAACGTAGCCTAAACTATATTGTTTATATTTATATTTGTTCACTTGTCAGGAAGCGGGTTGATTGGCACCATCTGCTGGCGGTAGGAAATGCATTTAATATTACCAGAGGGGTGAATGAGACGTATCCCCCCCCGGAGATAAAAACTGTACAACCAGAGGATATAAAATCAGAGAGGGGGAAATCCCCCCCATCCCCCCCGGCAATTCGCACCCTGCCTGTATGTCACAGCAGTTCAAAAATATTCTTATACCAGTTGCAGAACATCGTCACGTTAAGTATTCTTCCTTATGTAATCAAAATAAGACAGTAGCCAGTCGGTATTCTTCTTCCATAGACTGGTCCAGTCTCAAATCGAAAAACAAAAAAAGACTAAATTAGGAGTCTCTTTAACTGTATTGTGTATTGGAACAAATCATATTACAGTAGTTCAAAGCTATTTTTCAGACACAGATCACTAACCTGTGTGTATTCACATCAGCTCTTAAAGTCAGTGTATAATTCAGCTCAATTCTGTTTTGTTTTTTAAATAGTATTTCATGTCTCATATATTTTGGGATGCCCTAAGGCCAATTCAACAATCAAAATCATGAGGCCGACATCAAATATTTTGAGCAGATGAAGTGGTTGAACTGAAGAGATGGAGATCTTCTCTTTCAGTGACTTTGATGGTTCCAGTTTCCCTTAAAGCCTACTGAATACTTTTAAATCCATCTACAGTACACTGGCTATCAATCATAAGATATAATACATTATATTGTGGCTCACCTCATCAATGTCTTCATCAACCTCCACCTCGAGTCTGGAATCATGCTCCTTCTGTCCACCTCGGCCATTTTGGTGCAAAATCAACAAATGTTTGTTTTGTAGAATCCCTAATCATTATTGTGTACAAGAAGGCACATGAAATGTTAAGATATCAATATGATTACACTCTGTACTCTATTATGATTTCTTAAATAACTGCATGGCATGCATGGAGTTCAAGTATTGACAAAATGACTTTATTACAGTGATCTAAGTAGATGTAATTAGCTACATGCTACACATTCAACACATGTATTTTCCTCCCCAGTGGGCATGCTATTGTAACGTGGCTGGTGTAGGTGGAGGGAGCCAGAGGTCTTAGCAGGTAGCAATTGACCCAAGATAGAAAGTAGCATCAGACAATAGAGTGGGGATCTCCACACTGCAGTGTATTACATTGAATGCAGTGGTGTAGTAGAGGGTATACGCAGGTATACGGCATATCTGTTTCTAGTGGCTAGTAATCGTTCTTGAATTCATTGATTGGTTTGGTGAGGATACCGATACAGAGATAGGGTAGGGTGGGACTTCTCTTATGTGTAAAGAATGTTGCTGTCCTGTCCTGTGGGATAAACACACAACGCAGTGTTATCTTATGGAAGAACAGAAAAACAAGAGGACAAACAATGAAGCGAACAACGCAGAAATTCTGTTTTGACTTAAAACGACCTCGGACCACCGCAGTCACAACAGTTGCCCAGTGATTTTTGACCAATGGGTTTTAAGGTGTGAAAGAGGGTGAAATGAGTTTCTCTTGCATTCAAATATTTCGAGGATGTCAATTAAATACCTAATCTCTGCCTGAAACACTATGTTTGAACATAGTCTTGATCTTTGTCCATGCAGTAGGGTCAATATAGTATGCAGGACAAACAAGACTGCATTGGGACTCCATAGATTTAATCTAATCAGTGGATCAACTAGAGGAAAAATTATCTCACAATCTGAAAGTTGTCTCATTTTAATGTTCATATGTTTGTGGGTAGATACACACACATACACACACACACACACACACACACACACACACACACACACACACACACACACACAGTATATATAGATTTTTTTTGTGCATGTGTGTGTGCGCGCTGACAGAATTGGGGCCTAACTCAAGAGTAAACCCACTTCTCAAGGTACCACTACACCACTGGTTGAATTTAACAATCAACCTTATAATGCCAGGTCTCCACAGTACTATATTCATTAATCATACATGAAAGATTGAAAATAGGAAGAGGTGACCCCAACTTGACATTAAAAAAAATAAAATAAGATTCCTCTTTCGGTCTGAACGTGAGAAACACTGAGGTCTCAGAGGATAGCAACTTCTCTGAATGGATCAGACCAACACCGACAAGTGGCACCACCTTGTGGCACTACCTGGTATCGCAGCAGTATTTCAACACTTGGCTACAGACTGTTGTGTTACTGTCTGTATCATGAGTTAAGTCTTGGCCTATGAGCTACAAGGCATACAAACACAATAAAAGCACACTCAAGACCTACCTTTATAGTAAGTTTTATTTCACCTTACTTTTATATATTTATTATCTACTTCAAATTTTAATCATTTTTGTATTCTATTTTTTATCCATTTTGAGTATATAGTATCTTATTTTCTTTAAATGGTTTAATATTTTAGTGTTTTATTATCTTAGAAATGTATTTTATTTGTTGAGTTTAATTTCCTTTGTTGAGTTTTTACATCTTATTTTACCTCCAATGTTTCCTTATTAATATATCATGAGAGCGTTTCCTCAGTTCGTTCAGCAACTTCTTTTTTATTTTTCATTCATTTATTTTATTTTTATTGCTATTATTATTATTGTTGCAAATATTGTGTTCTTAACCTTAGGGCAGTGGGGTTGGTTTGGGATTAGGATGGGGAGGTCTTTTTATTTTTATATATATATATATTTTTTAATTTGTTCTATTTTAACTTGTTTTTATGTGCAGTACTTTGTGTTACAATGTCGTTGTATGAAAATCGTTTTACAAATAAAGTCTGATAGATTGACTGAATCATGCTGCCATTGTTACAGACCTCATATGAGTAACCTGGAACTAGAGGATGTGTGGCGTGTGTAAATGTTGAAGCACTCTGTGAACATGATGTTTACATAGAGAGGAAGTTCATCTTTATGATCCTAGAACATAAAAATACACAAAGAATGCATATGATACCATAGTTTGGCTTGGTTTAGAATTACATTGTTCAAAAGAAAATATGCTTCATGACTGGTGTGCCACCTAGTGGTGAAAACTAGAAATTACATCCTTTAAATTTTCTGTTTTAAAGCTCCTTTTGTCCTTCCTGTAATTTACACAGGATAAGCTCTGTTACTTTTACAGATTTTTTTTTTTACCCATTACACAACCCCACATCCTTCCTTCTTATGTTTTTATGACAGATTGTATATTTTTAGTTACAGACAGCACAGAAAACACCCACTGCTTCTGCTTCCTATGGATGTCTTTCCTCTGATTGCCACTTAACATGCCAGTGAAACCATTACACACACAAACACACATACGCACACACACGACTTAAAAAAGGACAACTGATTTTTTTGGTCACACTTTATTTTAAGTTTCCAACTTTGCAAAACACTCCCATAATGTAAGAGTAGTGAGAATCTAAGAAAACTGAGATTTGAAGAGTTTAAGAGAAAAAAATGAAACACTGAACACTCTTTCCATTCCCTCTGTCATTTCTATCCCCATTTCCTCTGCTCTGTCTTTTCCCTGGACCTTGTCACACATTCTGATGTATGTGTATGTGTGTGTGTGTGTGTGTGTGTGTGTGTGTGTGTGTGTGTGTGTGTGTGTGTGTGTGTGTGTGTGTGTGTGTGTGTGTGTGTGTGTGTGTGTGTGTGTGTGTCCCTGCCCCAGTGGGACAGCCATGACCGAGGTCGCTGGGTCAGGGGAACGGGCCAATCAGAGACGTGCCGCTCCCTGCTTCCTGTCCTGAATGGCGAGCATTCCCCGGCAGTTCAACCGAGGATGTCGGAGGAATCGCACAAATCTTTCAGTTCATACTTTAAAAGATTCTTTATTTACTCTGGCTGTCGGCCAGCTAAATTTAAACACTCATGATGTGCTTTCTAATGCTGCTGAGAACTGAAACACAACCTCCCAGATGGAAAACATGACTCTGGAAGCAAATGAGTTTTTCTGCTATAAATCTGTGTGTGGTCAGACCGGCTCCTCTAAAGCTAAAAAAAGACTCAAATTGCTACACTAAACTGTACTCATGTACAATAAATGGCATGTTAACTCTCTTTCTGGGCTTTTAATTAAAAGAAGAACCTCCATGATGAAATGCATAGTTGATATTTCCCATTGTATATCAATAAATAAACATGACATGCTTGTTCTGGTGTTGCATTTTTGAATTCAAAACCTGCCTCCACATGCTGAATTAGTTTGAAAGCAAATTTAACCATATTCTAAACGACCCAATCATTTATATACGTTAATAAATGTTTCTTCTTACAGGAGAATACAGACATACGTGCCCTAGTAACATACACAGGTTACTAGGGCGGTGAAAATAAAAGTACCTAATACAGCATCCTCGTGTTTTGGCTGGAAGACTGAAGTAAAGTAACACTACGAGAATGTTCTGGATGAATACTGGGAAAGGCTATAAAATCTACATTCTCCACTTCCATGAATTAAATCAAAGAAAATATGAATACCAACAAATTGGACATTTCTGCACAGCTGCAAGTTGAGTTCCTGAGTCAGGCAGTGCAAACGCTCCCACTCCCGGCCACCAGGGGGCAGACGCCGAGAGTGTAGGATGTTTACACTTCCTGGAGCTCAGAGGTCAAAGAGCAGCTTTCCACCTTGTGTGAAGTTTGTTGATGTTAGAACACATTTATAATATAAGGATGTCTGAAGTGATATCTGAGTTCTGTACAATCCATAATACTTCAATAAAAAAAGTATACCTCGAACACACCGCAGTGTGTCCTGACTGTTCTTGACTGAGGTTGCCAAACTGAGACCCTGAAGAGGGGGCATGAAGTTTTGGGACAAAACACAACTGACCTGCATTAATCTACGCTTTATATTTCCACTAATCATTTCTACTCTACCAACAACGATCTAATATATGTTAATACTTTATCATTGGTTCATGCTTCTTAACCATGAATTACTGCATCACTGGGGTGTTGAGTGGGGATCAACCAGTGCTGCCAACTCCTCAGTGAGGAGAGCAGCTATTGGCAATCCTAGAAGTCGCTAGAAGTCGCTAAATGACGTCATCATTGAATTTGCATAATTTGAATTGTAATGGACGCTGTAGGAGAGACGTGTAACGTTAAGGGAGAGACAAAAAGAGGTTAAAACAAACACCCTAAATATGTTTTTAACTACGCTTAAGAGCCTAAAACAAATCAAAATAAAACATTACATTTTTCAACTATAGCATTTTCAAGATGTTTATTGTATACCATCTACATTAACTATCTAAATGGACCAAAAAGAGACAGTAGGCGGGATCTGCCAGCCGTGTACATGCTTGATACATTTGAAGTCGGGATGCTGAGGGGTGAACGCCTCCTGCCCTGAATGCAGCCTGGGAGGGACTCACAGCAGCATCCACTGCTTGTTGAGAAGAGTAGGAGCGATACAAGCTTTCACCTCAGTCTCCAAAAGTCTCAGTTAACACACAAGAAAAAGTCGCTAGATCTGTCGCTAGTCGCTCCATTGAAAAAGAGTCGCTAGAGGGGTCTGAAAACTCGCTGGCAATACTGGGATCAACCGGTGGCACTGCTGAGGTGTTACTTAAGTCCAGGTTACTGTGATAGAGGCCTTCAGCCTCCAGCAGACGACATGGCACTCTATATCATCACAGACTGCAGAAACTTCTGAAAAGAGGAACCATTGAGCAACAGTCCAGTCCTTTTTCTCCTTAGCCCATGAAAAACACTCCTGATGTCTCTGGTTCAGGAGTGTCTTAAAATTAAGAATGTGAAAAGGGGAGTCTCTTTTCTGAATATGTCTTTGTGTGGCGTCTCTTTATGCCCTGACACTAGATTCAGTCTTCTACTTTCCAAAGGTCTTGAATCTAAATTTTTAGACAATCCTCTCAAGGCTGCTGTCATCCTTGTTGACTTTCCTACCACACTTCCCTTTCAGTAAACTTTCTGTAAATATGCTTTGATACAGTACTCTGTGAACAACCAGTAAGCAATAACCATCTGTGCTTTACCCTCCTTTAATTAACCAATCTTTATTTGTATAGCTCCAAATCACATCAAATGTTATCTGGAGACTCTTTCCAGTCACGTTCCATGTCTTTCCACTGAGTCTGGTCCTGCTCGAGTTTTCTGCCTGTTAAAAGGACGTTTTTTTTCTTGCTATTGTTTCCAAATGTTACCAAAAGCTTGTTCATGGTGGATCCATGTTGAGTCTCTGGGACTTGTTCCTCATGGAAAGATAACTTTGGTTCAGATTTGGTGCTGTATAAATGAAACTGAATGATTGATTGAACTGATTTAATCTCAGACGCAGACTGTGGCAGACACACACACACACACACACACACACACACACACTCCTGCATTATGAATGTCTCTGTTTGACTGTCTGTGTCCATGTCTGAAGGAGCCTGGGAGCTGATCTGTGTATTTCCTGGGTTTTCCAGCACCAAGGAAGGAACGCTGAGACTGTTTAGACAGAAACTGAGAGAAGCACAGCATGTTTTCATTCATGCTATGATGAATGTGGGGGTGGGAGAGTCTGTAATATTAGAATGCTTCCTTCCTTCCTTCCTTCCTTCCCTGTCTGTGGTCCTGTAGTGCACGGTACACCCACTTCCCCTCAGCTCCCACAGATAAAGAGGGAAAACACCACAAAATGAACCCTTCAGAAATGACCTTTTTACAACCATTCTCATCTTCAACTTCACCTTCTTCACCCTCACGTTTACCTTCACCTCAACTATCTCACTTTTTACATATTTCCCAACTTTCTCCTTCTCCCTCCATTCCCCCCCCCCTTCCTCCATCGTCTTCTCTCAGGAGAGGATGGAGCCGCTCCCATCCACAGGGAACTGAGCGGCCTGAATAGAGACGACTATCACTGTCTGCAATTTCTCCTGGAATCTCACTCCTCTTCCTCCCTCCAGTTATTCTGGCTTGGTCCCATCTGTGCGCATTTGCTCTTACTATGGATTGAGTCATCTCCTGTGATTAGATTAAGTTCACCAAATGAAACGTGCCTTTCTTTTCACTGAACAAAAGCACGGCGTCACTCCAGCAGCTTTTATTTGGACGGTAAACATCACAGCTGAAAAGGCCTGAAATGACCAACTTGGGTCCTTAGTCCTTATAGTCGGACTTTTGGGAGGGAAAAAAAATCAGACTTAATTATCATTAAGCCCCCATTTTACTCAACCTATCTTTTTCTTACACCTCACTCTTCTTATGTATCTCCTTTTTCCAGCCTTTGGATCAGCAGTGGCTTCACTTACAGACGTCAGTGGTGTCAAAGACTCGTGCACGTCCCACACTAGATAACAGTGAGCAGCAGCAGGTGACGTGTAGTGATGGTACTAGCAGTTGGCTGCTGCAAACATCCGACTGAAAGCCCAAGAACCGAACACCAGCTTCCAGTCAAGGATGTTTACAGTAGCCCTGACTGCCAACCGGCCTGCAGACCTTCCAGCACCTGAGGACACAGAGAAATAAAATACATTAACATAAGATCATTCTAGCTAATGAAATCAAAAACTGGAATTTTAAAAAGGCATAAAAAAACAAAAGACACAACCCTGCAGAAAAGTGATCTGCTCAGATTGAGACCCAGTGGTGAATCACACATTCAACCCTCAAGATATTTAAGAAGAGAGAGCAATCCTACGAAAGATAATCATGTAAGTTTGCATATTAATGTATGGATTTATCTCAGGATACACTCTTAATGCCTCCTGTTTGTTTTCAATGATAGCTACACAGGGCAACACATAAACTTGAACAATGTTGCATTTGATTTGAGCAGGATCATTAGTTAAAATACCGATCAGCTGATTTCTCTATCTGTGTTTCTGCTGCAAAACCAGCAGATTAAATCAGACATGGCAGGATTTTTCCACTTTTCAAAAGGTGCTGGGATTATTGTTTTACTGCTCAGATGATCTGATGACATTTTACATGTTAATTTTTTACCTGAAGCAAACAGGTAGAGTCCGAAGGGGATTAAGAGAATTGGCATGCTCACTCAAAACTACTTGGTGCTGACCCAAAGTGGACGGAAAAATGTCAGCGCTCGCAATTAAGTTGAAAAACTTTCAATGTCAAAATCTGACAGCAGCAAAAAGAAAATAAACAAAAATGGTTTCAGCCCTAGGCTTTCATCATCGTCTCACCAACTAGGTGGGTTTGTCCAATTTATCACAATTGTCGCCAGGTGACACAAAAAACGCCTTTTACCTAATGATACAAAATGATACCAAGTAACGACCAAGAAACACCTCGGCATCCTCTCCACTGTGCCATTGGAAAATGGATTACCAAAATACAAAAATTACAAATATCACAGAAAACAGAAGACAGAAAACTCCTCATCTAAGCCTCCAGAAGACTCCGTCTGTAGATGTTGGATCCAATGGACCTCTCTCTGGAGGAGTCTCCTGCCTCTGACTGGAGTGTAGAGGCTGAGTGATGTAACGCAGTAATGGCTGCTCAAACTCCAACAGTCCAGTTCAACATGTTTTCATACTCATGTTACCTCAACTGAGGATCAACTCTCCCTGTGAAGACCATCAGCAGGCATTAATCAATGAAAGAATGGCCCTATATGCCCAATTGAAAGCCAAGCCAATCCACTGAACCTAACCTGGTTGAGTTGAATGTGTCACTATAGTGATGCAGCTAGGTTAGGGTCAGTGTCCACTAACACAGCATTCTGTGCTGGATGTGCCTCCTTTCTGGGGGCGGCAGGAGCTCAGTCCATAGAGACTTGGCTTGGGAACCGAAGGGTTGCCGGTTCGAGTCCCAGTGTGAACAAAGCTTGGCAAGTGGACTGGTGGCTGGAGAAGCGCTGGTTCACTTGCCAAGGTGCCCTTGAGCAAGGCACCGAACCCCCAACTGCTCAGGCTGAGTGAGTATCCTCACTCTGACATCTCTCCCACAGTGCATGTCCACTGCATGTGTGTGCATGATTGCATGTATATATACCAAAAAACTGTGCAAGAAGCATGACCGAAAAAAATAAGGTTTTTTTATTAATAAAGTACGTTTCTTTCTTCTATTCATACCAAATGCAAATGCTTTACTGCTCAGCGGCCTTACATGGGACTTGCACCAGATCAGTGTCCGGTCCGTCTCTGATCAGCTCGATCCGGCTCCCTGTTCTCCCGTCCGGCTGCGTTTTCAGAACGCAGCACGGAGCATAACCTTCGGGCAGCTGGAGTCATGTGACTGAGGTTTTCATGCTGTAATTACTGAATCAACGATTATCCTCCTCCTCTCCTCATCCGTGTCTCCAGGCCTGGCTCCACTTAAAATGACATTTTGTTGTTGTAGTAAAGTTAAAAACGATCTGGTGATAACACAGAGTGTTTTATTCTGAAAATTAACCAGATGTTTTCATTTTGTTTTGGTGCCTGACTTCCTGTTCTGTTCTGCTCCATCTGCTCTGTTGAGATTGATGCGTCGTGCTCCGGCATCAGGCAAAAAAATTTGTATCTGATCTGGAGAGCAGCGGCGTGCGGGATCAGAGACGCAGCCGGAGCCGCAACGGAGTGGAAACAGTCAACACATTTACTAGAATAGAAACCAATCGGATCCGGTGCCGTGACGGACCGGACACAGATCTGGTGGAATTTGGCCGTCGGCGTCAGCGCTGCGCTCTCAGTTGAAAAAAGGTCAACCTTTAGAAACACCACCACACTCGTCAACATATCATCATCCTCATTAACTAGCCTTCTTTTCAAACTATCACACTCAAATGTCCGCTTGCATGTGCACTGACGTCACCGACTAATTATCGACTATTGAATTAGTCTGAGACGGATTATGTCATCAATTTATGTCGACTATGTTGACTTCTTGTTGCACTCCAACATGCAAGCAACTCTGCAGTGTCTGAGACTCTTGCTCATGACTTGAATATGATACAGGAAAATAAAACATGACTACATGAAAAAGGTGAGTCCTAAAACACTGTTCACATCACAGTGTGCGAAACTGTTCCCTTTCTCTGACAGTGAAGACTGAACGCTGAGCGGTGACCAGCGTCAGTCATCATGTTTTCTTTCTCCGGCTTTGTTGTCCAGTAAGCATTTATCAGCATGTGACATTCCACAACCTTAACTCCCAACCCACACACACACACATATTTACCATGTAAACACAACTCAGCCTTTCTGTTTAGCCATCATACACACTCCCACAGCTCAGGATGCACACACACACACACACACACACACACACACACACACACACACACACACACACACACATCTAATTACTCCTTGACACGCAAATGAATGTGGAGGACTCCCATCATGCCCTTTGTGACCCTGCTCCCCCAACCCAAACGTTCACTTCCTGTTTCTTCCCTCTCTCTGCATTTCTCATCGTCTCTTTCTTTAACATAACACACACACCCACACACCCACACACACACACACACACACACACACACACACACACACACACACTAAGAGCCATATCTGTTTACAGTGTTTATAATATAAACGTCCCTCCACATACCTCTGATTGGCATGCAGTGTGACAGGACTAAATCAAATGTTTGAGGGATGGAAAGGCACCTGAAGTGGACTTTATAACGTTTTGTTTGTGTGTGTGTGTGTGTGTGTGTGTGAGAGAGAGAAAAAGAGAGAGAGAGAGTGTGAGAAAAACTGAAAAAGGCAGCACAGTGTGTGTAAGAGTTTGCATTTCTTTGTGAGCATGAATGTGCCTTTGTGTTTGTGGTGTGTGTTTGTATGTGTGAGTGTAACAAAGAGAGCGTGTGTGTGTGTGTGTGCGTGTGATAGAGCTGTAAGTGAAAGAGCAGGAGAGCATGTAATCACGTGTGTCCTGTGCTAAGATAAAGACAAGAATGTCATTTCCCCCCCGATCTCTCCCTCCTTTTTGAACCGACGCAGTACCGACGTGTGAAGTTACTAAAGTTACATTTTAACCAACACGTGTTCAAACTGAATGAACTTAAAACACAAACCACCAAGAGCTGCTGATTTGCTGCTGGAGTGAGCAGGTGAGCTGCTGGTGAAGCAGGAACAAGTGTCTAGATCTACTACGAGTAATGTTGCAACGCTGTGAGAAGGATGAGATTGTTTTCGTGTCATTTTTTCCCACACCAGTGAAATACAAGGGTGTGAAAGCCTTCAGAAATCATGCTTTTTTTCAACCCAGTGACACATTACCAAGCAGCAACCTCCTGACGCTAGAGATGAAGCCATTGCAGAAGTGTTAAAAACTGCAGTTCTTCGAGTGTCCACTTGGGGCTGGCTCCGAAAGTACCGAAAACCACATACACACCCATTAAAAAGGCTTATCTTCACAGTAGAAATAAACATGTTTACAGCCTTGTACAAGAAACGAGTGTAGTCTGAACATAGACTGTAAATAAAAATGGACAGCGTTGCTCTGCCTCTTCCCGTTGTACAGTTCTGAAGCCAAAAAATCCCTCTCCTGGGCGCAGCCATTGTGCAGCCAGAGCCTGTGAAGCCTTTGTAATAAGCTCCGCCCTACAGCGTAACGTCACAAGACGCTGTGTGTCCTTTGAAGTTTCGTTCTACGGCGGCTGTGAATCAAAGGAAACCCGGAAGTAAAACCCCGTTTTTTAAACTCTAATAACTAACGAAAAAGGAAAAAGAGGCCTTGGACACAAAACAGTCAAATACTAACTACATATCACCACAGCATGCGGATGTGAGAAACATTCGTAAGACGTGTATTTATTTTTTAAAGTTTGACTGCTCCCCCATTCAAATGAATGGAGGAGACAGATTTTTTGACCTATACTGCAGCCAGCCACCAGGGGGCAGACACCCTGCTGAAAGCCTCACCACCAGGGCCGTATCCGGCACGCTCAAGTCTGAATAGCTCTTTTCACGATCGGCACACACTGTATGGGGGGTGAATTTATTCATAACGCGACAATTTCAAAGATATTAAGATTACAAGTTTTCCATTATAAGAGGCACAGCTGACTTGATTGACAGGCGGGAACACTGTAGCTGTTGGCTAGGAGGCTCAAAGCCCGCCTCTTTACCTCACACTAACTCGACAGAAGTTAGGTTGAGTTCAGCATTTCCAATATGGCTCCCGCGGACGATCGGCTTCAATACAAGGCGGGTGACGTCACAGATACTAAGTCCATTTATTACATTGTCTTTGCACATTGACTGAGTCACTCAGCCATGTAGTAAATAAAGACATCATCCACCGTTCAGTAGAGATGTCCCAAGCTGGGACTTTTTGGTATCTGGATCAATCTGGTCATATATCAGAGATAAGTTTTAGCCAAAGTCACGGCAAAAAACAAAGATTTCTTGTTAATCGCGTTTACTTCATTTTGGACTGCTCTGTTTCTACTGTGCCGAATGATATATAAAAGCACATAGCATTAAACACATACACACAACAGAGATGCAGTTGATGTAGATCATGTGTTGCAAATAAAGCAAAGCCATGTCATTAGCATTTTGGTGCTAGTTAAATTTTTTTGATACTGGTTTTGTCACAGAAGACCTTGTCGCCCAGGAATCGGTCGATGTTCCTAGAATAAAGAAATGGAGGAAAGAGCTTCCTGGACTCCTAAAGTTTAAGGTGCTCATTGGATAGCGATGCAGTCTTAGAAAAGCAAGAAATATTCCAAGGCACTCTCATCTGAACCATTTTAAAAGGGCTGCTTTCCATCATCTGTTTGACTTCCTGAGTCGTGTTTTTAGTGTCAACGTGACCATGCCATGATAATAAAGGTATTTTAACCCTTCAAAAAGGGAGGGACTTGGATTTTTTTCTCGGTTTTCTAAATCTGCCAACATTGTTTTACATTAAATAACAATTAGCTCCAACTAGAGTCATCACGATACCTGAGTTTTGAACTTTGATACAACACCAGTAAAAAATCTAACTGAATTCATACCCAGCAAAAAAAAAAACCTTCAAATAAAACAAAATATTTCCTATGTATCATCAATAATAATCCAGCAGTGTTTGGTGGTGTGTGTTTCCTCTCTGCATTTTCTTATGCTCTTAAATTGGATATTTGAAAAGTGTCTGCTTTGTGCAGTGGTGTAAAGCTCCCTGCCAAGTGCCAGCAGTGCTCAGGTCAGTACTGCTAACAGGAACAAGGTGACATCGCTGTCTCCCTGCTCGGCTCTCTGTCCGTCTTCAGCAGACATAAATGCAGAGCGTGCATCTTTATGTGACGCCAAAGGGACTGTGAGCGAGGAGAGTTAGGTAACCAAACCAAATCCAGAACCTTCCCTCACGTTTTGCGGAAATGTAGAAGTGTTTCTCATTTCTTTAGAGTTTACTTTTTCCCCACCATGTCTTCTTTGCTCTTTCTCGTTGCTTTATCTCGATATCAATTGACCACCACTGCTCTCTCTCTGTTGGCTGCTTTGGGTTGATTGTAGATCTGTTTTTCATAAGCTTCAGTGTTTTTCAGTACTACTGAACATAGAAATAATGGAAATTGTGTTGTTTTAAAGCACATGGTATTGTAGTTTAAAACAATTAACAACCATAGTTCCAACCAAGTAATCTGATTGGATAAATGGAATTCAATGAGTGTGGATACAGAGCATCACATCCCCGAGACTGTTACATTAGTTTGTGTCAGCTGTTTCTGTCTTTGTATTGTCAAGAACCTCATCAATACATTTGGTTGATTCTTTGGGTCAGAATTAAATATAGTACATTGAAATCCAAAATGTGTCCAAGCAGTTGTTTGGTAAAGGGCAATCTCTGTACAACCCAAATCCCGGCATGGTGGCTCCCACAGTGACGCCACAGGAGTGGTACTTGGTTTGTCTGAATCCATATTTAATTGCGAAAAAAATATATCGCAATGCATTGATGAATCTATTTTTTTTACTCAGTCCTTCGTGGTTATATAGTGAACGGGAAAATGATTCAAATTAGAATCCCTTCAGAGTGAGTGAGACCCTTCTGCCTCAAGTCGTGCCGCGGTCTTGCTCACCCTGAAGGGATTCTAACTCACCGCTCACTTTACCTTATCCCTTACTAACCACTATATGCCACCAGTTGAACTGTTGTATATAAGCAATTAACATACAACAAATTGCTTATATGTTAAATTTAAGCAATTTGATATGTAAGCAACTTACAGATTTTTGGAATGACAGCTGTTTTAATAAAGCAACACCACATGAGAGGGAGTGATGCTGTGCTGGATTTCAGCACTGCTATGATTATCTTGCCTAGGCTAAATTTCACCATTCAGCCTTTGGGCAAAGCTAAGATTAGTAGTGTCTGGCTGTAGCTATGTTAAACTGCTCTTTCTACTGCATGTGGGTAAAGCACCAACAGGATCCGTGTCCGGTCTGTCTACGATCCGTTGCGGCACTGGATCTGATAGGTTTCTTTTCTAGTCAATATGCTAACTTCCACTGGATCCACTCCGTTGCGGCTCCGGCTGTGGCCTCGTCTCTGATCCGGGTCGGAGGTTTTCAGAGGACGATAAAGACAACATGGATGAGAAGAGGAGGAGAATCCTTGATTCAGTAATTACAGCAGAATATAAATTGGTCTCTTGACTCAAGCTGTTTGGCAGTCCGGCTCTGTGCTATGTTCTGAGAACGCAAGCGGTTGGTGTTAACTGACGACAGAGTACGGAGCCGGACCGTGTCAGAGACGGACCGGACACGGATCTGGTGGAAGTCTGATGTAATCCTGAGTGTCTTACTCACAGAACCTGAGCTTAAACCTTCAGATGAGAAAGTCTGAAAATGTAAAATCTAACTTTCAAGGTTTGAAAAGTAGACCAAGACATTGTTGAACAATGACACAGCCTGTCCACGGTTACTGTCCACAGCCCCATTTAATACCAGTTTAGGACTATACTCTTTCTTGTGAGCAAAAGCTGTGTTTGATTGTTTCATTATTCAATCATTTTCTTAAACCCTTAGACTCTAATGGTGAATCGCTTCCACTTCAGTCCAAAGCGACACAAAGAAACAGAGTTTATATACACTAATGAAACCGTAAATCTCCGCTCTGCTCTTAAAGTAATCCTTGGAGGCTCTGAGAGCTCTTGACTCTTGGTCCTGTATTGCCTGAATGCTCTTAACTCCAGGCAGTCTATTGTAAATAAGTCTAATGGATGGTTGGACAATGCTTCAGGAATGCGTCTTATCCTACAGTACATGTTATTAAGCTCCACGTACACGAATGTGTGTTTCTACATTCACAGTACGCCTGCTTTACACTACGTCTCAATTACTGCCCATGCATGTCTACACGCTCCACTGTCTTTTTGGAGAATAACAAGATGCTCGTGTGTAAGAATGAATGTATGTGTGTGTGTGTGTGTGTGTGTGTGTGTGTGTGTGTGTGTGTGTGTGTGTGTGTGTGTGTGTGTGTGTAGATGTATGGGTACTACTCTCTCTCTCGGTCTCTCTCTCTCTCTCTCAGGTCACTTGGGGAACAAAGCAAACTTTATCAGAACATTGCAATCCTGCATTCCCAAGATTCTTCGCACTTGGCAACCGAGTAACACACAGAGCGAGGAGAGGAGGAGGAGAAAGAGAGAGAGGGAGGAGGAGGAGGAGGCCGGGAGGAAGAAAGAAGACGGAACAGGAAGGCAAGAGGACTGAACCCCAGTCTTGTTCTTGGTCAAAGTGTCTGCTTTGAGTTTGAATATTATCTAAAGTATTGTTTTGTTGTGTTTATTGTTCCTTGTAGTCCACTGTTTGGTTCATTCCCAGACTTTATGTTGACGTTTTTTCTCCCTTACAGGTCATAATCATTTATTCAAAGAAGACTGTGGTAAAATATTGAGTAACTAAGATTTGTGGAGTGTTGTTTTGATGGAAAAGACTCCTTGATTTAACAAAGGTGACCAGCGCTAGACAGTGCGAGTCTCTGCCTATTAGTCCATTCATACCTCACAACTATCAATGCTACTGCAGGCTGAGTTAATCTACTGCACTGCAAGCAGGTTGGGGAAAACAGATGTTACCAGACATCTACACAACTGCACATAAACTGCACATAGCTGGTCTTATCTGGAAACAATGGCTGTCTCCATGCAGGAAGACAGTTGAGACTTTTTACCCTCTGGTAGCCCCCCAAAAACAGACTATGATGCAACTTTATGATATGGTGTGGTTTGGAAGAATTAGTGCGTCCCGGTGTATAGTCGATTCATTTCTGTAAAACCAAGGGAGCACAAATCAGGAGCTCCAAATGAACACATAAATAAACTTACACTCAACACTCACAAATTTGCTCTCTCATAAACAGTTACTGGACATAAAACTGTCACAGACAAGATCTTATTTGAAATCATCATTCAGTCTTTGTTCAGTTTTCTGTTTTCTAACAATACGGCTACATGTTTGTGGTCTGAGTAGAGAACAGCACTATTCATGCTGTTTTCTACTGTATGCTGTGAATGTCAAAGTCAGATTCCTTTAAGAAAACCTGTTATCTGACCAGTCCTGTCTTATCAAAAGTACCTGCTAGTGCATGACTGAGGGGCACGTTTTCAGTTTGGCTTTCATGCAATCCTGTCAGCAGCTCTTATTCTGATAAAATCTCAACTCTTGACACCACTGCTGCTGGGACCAAGGTGGCATTAAGGTTTGGATAGAAACATTAACAAGTAACAAGCTACAGAGGATCAAAGTTCAGTTTTGTCCAAAATCACCCATTACTATATGAAGGAAATTCACCGTTTTGAAGTTTGAAGTGCTAACCAAAACATGAATTACAACAATAGACTGTATAATAAATGGACGTAGTATCCGTGACGTCACCCATCTGTTCCTGAGTGCTGTTTTGAAGCTGATCGTCGGTGGGGAGCCAAATTGGAAATGCTGAACTCCACCTAACTTCTGTCGAGCTACTGTGAGGTAAAGAGGCGGGCTGTGAGCCTCCTCGCCAACAGCTACAGTGTACCCGCCTGTCAGTCAAGTCAGTCATGTCCTTAAAAGTGCAAAAACTCATAATCTTAATATCTTCAGAACTGTCGCGTTAGAAAAAAATTCACCCCCGTACAGTGCGTGCCCATAGAGAAATTAGCTATTCAGACCTAAGCTGTTTTTTAACCAGGCTGTAAACATGTTTATTTCTGTTGTCTTTTTTGAATGGGTGTGTATATGGTTTCCTGTGTTTCTGCAGCCAGCCGCAAGCGAACTGCAGTTTTTAACACTTCTGCATTGCCTTCATATTTTGAGACTGGAGGTTGATGCTTGGTTACAACTGGCAGACCAGGACTCTCTATGAGTAGTTACTGTTGCCATGTACCTCATACATCGGAACTTCAAACAGAGACCTCCTCTAGAGCTAGTTAAGCTCAGTATTAAACACATGGATCCTGTTTTACATTACAGTACGATACAGCTAGTAGTCATATCTGGAACGTCTGTATTGTATTATTTTAATTAATCTAAATGAACACTATTTCTTGTACTATGTGTTTTAAGAGTTTTTAAAGCTGTAGTGATGTCTGCTAAAAAAAACAAACCTTAAAGCTCCTATGAGAAACTCAGTTAGCGTTGGTGTGACGCCCCCTGTGGACAAAGCAACAACTCTCATCTCTCCGCTGATTTTGTCCTCTGCATGTAGAGCTTTAAAACAAAAAAGTCTCCTCCCGCCTTCTTTCACTAGTCAAATGAGTCCCTCAGTGTGTATCTTTGACATAGAAAATGTAAAGATAAAAGGGGGAAAAAGGTCTGTTTCTGCAACATGTTCACTTTGTCTGTCACCTATCCCCTGGCAGCCCGTCCACATCTTGTTGCTGATGGTCTTTTTTTGCTTTCGCAGGTCATAGTACCCATCATATATCAATCATATACCCCTTTTCGACCAATGCAAACCTGGTTCCAGTTCCGGGCTGGTGCTCGCCCTGGTTTGGAGCTGGTTGAACTTGCAAACTAACTCAGCACCAGTTTGTTTTTCCACCCGCTCGAGCCCTAGAAGAGCCACGTCATGACGTCACTTCTACGTGACCGCTTTTCCCAGCAGCACTAGCGTGAACTTCCCCTCACAATAACATTGATGGCGGACAACGTAGCATGCTTGCTGGTGTTGCTCCTGGCCTTTCGTAATCACATGAGGTCCTGAAGAGAACTTATCCAACTTTACCAACACTTCTGTCATACAAGTGGTGCTTTACATGGAGGCGACTACACCCCTCACCCCTGACATAAGCGGTTCTTGGTTCTAGACCAGCAAAGAGTTGCTCCGGAATCTGGTTCTCTCGCAGTGGAAACACAAAAAAATGGTTCTCAATTGAGCACCGGCCCTGAAACTGTCTCGGTGGAAAAGCGGTAAGTAACCCTCTTTAAGTTTGGTTGAAACATGAAGTGAAGATAATAATTATTTAATTAGAATAGATCAGAATATAGTAAAGAAGTAAGCAGCATGGTCTAATCTGAGTTCAGTAAATACGCCAAGAAAAGGCTGAATTCAATGGTGATATATTAATGTTTAAAACTGCTGCAGAGGAAAGTTTTAAAGCATGTCAAGTACCGTGTCTGACTGTTCTTTAACCCACTTAAGAGTCACTTCTCTTACATCACAAATACACTAACACAAAAAGAGACCCAGTGTGCCAGATTAAACACCATGAGAAAGTACAGCTTATAAAAGACCCGAACACTTCAGTTGACCTGTCGCTGTGTTCAGTGTCAGAGTGAACCTTTGAAGTCCTGCAGCTTTTCAAGTCTTTCTTTACTTTGGAGCTTAAAGAACAATGTTTTCATTTGGCCATGATGTGTTGGACCACGTCAGGTTTAAATAATCAATGCTGCAAAGTCAGAAACAAAACTCTTAATCATAGAGTCAGTAGGCTACAGGAAACAATGGATCATAACCAATAAATACCATTCTTCATGAAAAATAAAACAAACACTGTTGCATATTGAAAGAATGTCTTTAGCGCTCCAAGGGTACAACCCCAACTCCAAAATAGTTGATATGCTGTGTTAAAATGTTGTATGTAAAACAGAATCTGATGGTTGGCAAATCATATTTAATTGGGAATAGTCCAAAGACAACATATAACATGTTGAAATAGAACTTTTTTTGTTGTTTTAAGGAGAATATATGCTACTTTTGAATCTGATGACAGCACCTGGACTCTTCTACTACAGAGCCATGCTGTTGTATTACGTGCAGAATGTGGTTTGACATTGTCTTGCTGAGATATGCGAGGTATTTCCTGAAGAAAGCATCGTCTGGGTGACAGGATATGTTACTCTAAATCCTGTATATATTGTTCCTTCCCAGATGTGTAAGCAAAAAATGCCATGGGCACTTATGCATCCCCATACCATCACAGATGCAGGCTTTTGAGTTGTGCCCTGATAATAAGTTGGGTGGTACCTCTCGTATTAAGAGCAGGGCACATGATTTCAAAAAAAGAATGTCAAGTTATGAGTCTTCAGATCACAGGACAGTGATCATTTGTGGATGCAGCAACAAACTGCTCTCACAGTCACTTGTGTTTGGACGTGATTTTGAGCCCATGATGTGACCTCCACTACAGAGTCACGTCTGTTTTTACTGCAGTGCAACCTGAGGCTCCAAAGATCACGGCCATCCAGTACTGGTTTTGGTCCTTGACCCTTTTGTACAGAGATTTATCCAGATTCTCTGAATCTTTTAATGATATTATGTACTGTAGATGATGAAATACCTTCTTTTTTTTTGCAATTTCACACTGAGAAACATTATTCTGAAATTCCTATGTTTACTTCTGAGAGATCCAGCCTCTCTAAAACGCTGTTTTTAGACCAAGTCATGTTACTAACTTGTTGCCAATAAGTTGAAGAATATTCTTATGTGTGTTTCTTTAGCATTGGACAACTTTTTAAGTGCTTTGTGGGTCCTGACTAAAGGTTTTTGTATTGTATTGCTGTTTGAAAGGTCGAAATGGACATCAACATTTGATATGTTGTCTTTGCTTTACTTTCAGCTTAACATTAAATGATTTACAAACCATTAGAATCTGTTTCCATTAACATTTAAAGCAGTCTCCCCACTTTTTTGGAATATGGGTTGTAAAAAAGAAGCCAATGAGCTGAAAAAATATTCATGATGCAAACACAGAAACATTTGATAAAGAAAAATGATGCAAATGGAGATACGAGAACAGAAGTTCTCCAGGCCTGTGGGAGGCACTGAGAGGACCAGTTCATGTTGAGGTTGATGGGAGAGAGTAAAGAAGACGAGGCAGTGAATGTATGTATTAGATCATGTAGTCTGAAGAGTAATTGGTGACTCAGTACTTTGTTTCCATCAGTCTTAAGTTGAATCTTCACTTAAAAAGCTACTGCCAAGTTTATAAGTGACAGGTTTTCTGCTGTGGCCCTGATGTTTCATTTCATTACTTTCTACAAAGAACAGATTTTAAGGACTGTCCACACGAGTCCAAGGCCCCACAGTTAGATCACAATGTAGCTTCTAATCTTTCTAAACAAAGCTTACCAGTGACTATGATCAATGCATTAATGTGCCAATGTGTACTGGAGTTCTCCTAGAAGTTTCCACTCTGTATCTGATAGTCCTGCCCTTTCTTGAACCTGCTCCTTTGTTCACCTTGCACATCAGTCTCTGTCAGCAGTTTAACGGACCAGCAGATATTCCGATCAGGGTCCTGAATACTAACTGAGCTGCTGGCCCGTGAAACCAGAACTCTGATTATTAACACTGCTGACTCCCAAAGGACAAAAACTGCAGGTTAATGTTCCTCGACACCGCCGGGTGCAGAGTACCGGGGCCCCTGAGGAAACTATATTTAGCAGTGATGTTGGAAAGTTGATAATAAACCGGTTTTCTCAATGGATGCCTGACACAGACGTTTTTGTGTAGAATGAAAAGTCATTTACACACTGACTATTCAAGTTTCACCCTGGTAACTGTCACTGTGTCAGGTCAAAGAAGTTGTTCATGATTTCTTTTTAACAGTGAGATACCAACATGTGGGCAATACAGTAAACATTCAGAATTAAGGTAACACCAGGGGTGCTCTGTCTTCCTGTTTGATGATTTCCAATGCATTCACAATGAGCAGTTTCTGTGCAGCTGTGTAGTTCTTCCAAGTGCCATCTGTTCTCCTAATGTGGAGTTTGCAATCCTGCAGGCTACCAGCACGGTAGTTAAGCTAGGCCTACAAACAGTCATGCCACCAACCTCTACTTGTCACTTGTTGTGTCAAACTAGGAGTACATAAAATCAAACCAGCACTCCACAAAGAGACGTTTTGTCCACGCACAGTTCACGAACATATGTATTGGCATCACAGGCAAATAATCAAGACCTAAATTAATCTACAACTAATTTTGTCATTGATTTTTGTTAACAACTTCGATGAATTGTTGCGCTCTGAACCACGATTTTCTAAGAATGCATGATTCTGAATGAATGAGGTAAAAAAGCTGTAGTAGAGTCTATGTTGCTATGTATTCCAGCCAAGCGTGCCGGATACGGCCCTGGTGGTGAGGCTTTCAGCAGTGTGACTGCCCCCTGGTGGCTGGCTGCAGTATAGGTCAAAAAATCCGTCTCCCCCTTTCATTTGAATGGGAGAGCAGTCAAACTTTAAAAAATAAATACACGTCGTACAAATGTTTCTCACATCCGTATGCTGTGGTGATATGTAGTTAGTATTTGAGTGATTTGTGTCCAAGGCCTCTTTTTTCTGAAAAGTTTATTTTTCGTTAGTTATTAGAGTTTAAAAAACGGGGTTTTACTTCCGGGTTTCCTTTGATTCACAGCCGCCGTAGAACGAAACTTCAAAGGGCACACAGCGTCTTGTGAAGTTACGCTGTAGGGCGGAGCTTATTACAAAGGCTTCACAGGCTCTGGCTGCACAATGGCTGCACCCAGGAGAGGGATTTTTTGGCTTCAGAACTGTACAACGGGAAGAGGCGGAGCAACGCTGTCCATTTTTATTTACAGTCTATGGTTCCAGCATGCTTTGCAAAACAGCAGGACGGGATTTGATTGGTTTCATAAATTGGCTCCTGATGGCAGGGATTGGTTGGTGTTTTCCCAGGTTTACTCCGGCAGTAGATAGCGGCTTTTTTTCACTATTTTTTAAGAACACATTATGTATTGATTGCCATCGGGACATAAAGATCCTTTTAACCAGTATAACGAAAAAGCGTATCTAAATCTGATTACCAACCCCAGCTTTAAGTGCTTCGTTTACTCCTCTGATCACTTTTTATCTAATTTAACCTTTTAAAAAAATATATATACATTTAATCATTATTGTCTATTAATGAAAAAAAAAACCCTGCTCATTATCTTATTCATGTGGCTCAAAATAATAATAATAATAGTAATGTGTATAAATCAGGTCATTAAAGAGAGCAGTTCAAAGTTTTATAAAAAGTGTTTATCAGAATATTTAAAGGTGCAGTGCGTTGATTTCTCAACTAACAGACTGATGTGTATTATTTTGTTTCAGCCTCACTCTACTGTATATAATCAGTTTAACCTCACTGCTAATTAATCAAACTAAACTCTGCTGTGAAATTTTAAATTCCATAAGAGCAGGCTCGTCTTTGCCTTCCTCCAGATTCTCCCACTCCCTTCTCTGAGTCGGGCTGCAGATCCCTGCCCTGTACTGTGCTTCGGGATGGGCCGAGAATTCAGGAAGTCGCTCCTGCTGTCTCCATGGAAACCCTGAGGTCAGCCCTGCGAGGCCGGAGACCCCTCCTCAAACACAAAGAACCCAGAGGGCTGGATCAACACAAACAACCCGGCTTACACACACACACACACACACACACACACACACACACACAGAGTTACGTACGCACACTTTTACACACTAATGCAGGCGAGTACACAGGGACATAAATTGCATTCAACGAGCGAGACTTCCTGTGACGCAGGAGAACTTTTTCAGTTTCAGACAAAAAAACGAGTTTAAATCAGACGAGAGGACGCAGCAGTGGAGCGCAGCGGCTGCTGAAAGTTCAAAGAATACATCAGGTTTTCTGAAGACTGGTATTCAGGTCGATGTTTAACAAACTGTTCCCATCATGCCCCTAATCAATCATTGGCTCCGCTGCTACATGCTTAAACTTTAGCACGAGCTAGCTCATCAGCATTTCTGAAAGGTTAGAAAATTGGAGCGTCCCACAACTGGATTCTTATTGATTTTATTTCCCATAATGCTTGAGACATTTGCACATTTAAAGTGTTGACATTTAAAAGAAGAAAAATGAGCAACAGAGCAACATCACAGGCAGCTTTTGGTGTGCAGTGGTTTGCAAAATTTGAGTCACTTGAGGCGCTAACTTCAGCTAAGTTAACACAACGACCGCAGATCGTATGAAACATGCAGGTAGTCTCAGTGAGGTCACGTTGTGGTTTCTGAAGAGGCGTTATGAAGCCAAACTGAGCATGCTGACTACAACTAACTTGGGATTCATCTCGCAAAAGTCAAAGAGCTGGGATTGAGGCCATCGCCGACAGCCGCCTGGTGGTTACAACATGCTCACCTGTTGTTGAAATCAGCCACGCCCATGATTATGACAACTTTTATCCATTGTATAATCAAAAGGGTTACTTTACAGAATAAAATTCACCCTGACTAGGGATGGGCATTTCAAACCAAAATACTTCTCGAAAAATCATTGGCATTTATTTGATGATTATTGGAATAATCCCAACACACACACACGAACACACACCTGACCCGTTAATGGTTTCTTTGTGTGGCAGTCCTGTTAACCAGCAGCAGGATGAGGTGCTGCTAGAAGCGGGCACTGACAGCATCTGTCTCGATCTTTGTGTCAGTGTTTCTGTGACGCAGCGTGGCGTGTACATTTTACGGCCATGCTCAGTCTCTGGAAACACGTGTGTAGTAGTGTGAGATTCAGAAACAGAGAAAATCGCTTCAAAACTTCTTCTTCCTCTACTATTTAATGCGGGTAGCATCCTTCTTCTGTTACTTAATGCAGTTAACAAGCAGCTTTAAGACGCTCTATAGCCACCGTCTGGCGGGAATACTGTATTACAACCAGGCACCGGTAAAAACGATTAAAAGTTGTACTTTTAAAATGAGAAAATATTCACAGTAACTCTTTGATTTTACTACGTGAACGAATATTCAAAATCATTGCCCATCCCTAACCCTGACCCCTGTAACAAAGAAGGTATAGAATAAGGATGTTCTAAAGTGAATGAAGTCCTTGTTGTTAAAATAGAGGTTTAAACTCTGACTGACCAACTACTCGACAAGTAGCACCACCAGCCTTCAGTCCTCCCTGCAGGTTAACGTCCACATGCCTGTGCTGGTTACTCATTGCTCTGGTCGACTGGTTATATGCAAATCCAACTGAACACAGCCTGCATACAACATCATCTCCACTTTCTAGATCAAAATACTGACAGACCACACCACACTAGGGGCGGGACATGTTTTTCGAATGCTTGAATATTCATTCACTTGTTAAAAATTGAAGAGTTAATGCAAATATTATCACACTTTTTTCATCATTTTCCCTGGTGCCTGGTTGCAATACAGAATTCCCGCCAGACGGTGGCTATAGAGCGTCTTAAAGCTGTTTGCTAACCACATTAAAGTAACAGGAGAAGAAGAGTGCTAACTGCATTAAATAGTAAAAGAAGAAGAACACATTAGCGACAGTCGCTGGAAATACGTGTGAAGTGTTGTGAGATTCAGAACCGGAGACCACTGCAGAGACTGAGCATGGCTGTATAATGTAAACATACACGGCACGCTGCTGCGTAAACGTTGAGACGGACGCTGCCAATACTCGCTACTTGCAGCACCTCGAATACGAATAATCGTAGAATAGACGCCAGTGATTATTGAATAGTATTTTGGCTTGAAATACCCATCCCTACACCGCACTACGAGATGCCGTCCGTCATCTGTGTTGGTTTACATCCAGGTAGTAGAGCATTGTAGCATTATGGCATCTGAAGCCCTGGATAGTGGCGGCTGGCTGCGCTTCAGCTTAGACACGACACATAACCAGTATTTCAGGTCTACAATAAAGGGAATACTAATCATTTGTTATGAAGCTATAAAAGCTTTTTATTCCTCCCTTCTTCAAACTTTCACTTGTTCACCTGAGCTTACGACTACAGCGCTAACATCTTCCAAACAACAACTTTAGCATCACTTTCAGACACAGATGTGAACCTTCAAACACTTTAAACTCGGATTTTAGGAACATTTTCTACGACACTTACATTGCTTTCTTTTTTTTAAAAGGGTGCAGCTGACCTTAGACCCAGGATGTGATAGAGACATTCCTGAGAGCTGATGATGGTGATGAACAGGTACATTTTAACAGCTAAAAATAACACCACTTTGTGCAAACACTGGCTCTGTATCCACATATAAACCCGTCTACATCACCTGCACATGTCAAGAATGTTAGTCATTTCCTGCTTTGGCACAACAACAGAGAAAAACGACCCAACAAGAACACATTGATTGTTTTAGTGCATGCTTTCCCCTGCTTTGAAGTCCACTGACCACCAAACTGGATGTCCGAGAAGATTGAATCATCTTTTGTTGTTTTTCTGAGTTATTAAGGATCTGCCTCTTTGAGTAAAACTTGCACTTTTCCCGAAGCTTTTCCTCCGTCCTCCACTTGCACTCACTCACTCACTCAGCCTGGGAAACAAACTGACCATCATCCCCAGGGAGACAGAGACGGATGAATAGGCAGGACAGAGAGAGTCACATTCATGCACAGCCCATTACAGATTACTGATTACCTTCCTTAAGTGTACTTTAAGGAGTTGACCAATCAGGGAGTTAAATGAAGACAGGGTTGGAATATAACCTCCTGATGGTGGTTATCATCTCACAAAGAACCACAACTATGACATTATATTTAGGATTTATAGGAAAAAACTACAAGAACACCTTCTCATGTCTTATTTTATTCAAAGTAAAAACAATTTTTTCTATGTGACTTAAATACATTTAAATTTCAATTGTACAATGTCATGCCAAGTGCAACATGGAAGAGAGGAATGTAGATATGTGTCAAGTTATTATTTTCTCTTTATTCCAACTCATTTAACAAGCATCAGTTAAAGTGTCCACCCTGAGCTCTTGCTGTAGAAAGTGCTATTATATGTTTCCCTGATCTAAGATGTTTTGCGAAACCCAATAAGTAAATCCATCATTTTTTATTATTTAAGCTATCTAAAGAGCTATTTGCCAGGTAGAGTCGAAGTAAAGACGTGTAAAAGTTTTAAAACACTAGCTTGTTAATTCGGCATATATATATTTGTGTTATCCTAAGTCAGCACCACTCTTTTTCACATTAAACTATTTCCCTGCGCCTCACGTCCTTTGACTTTCCTCTGATGGATCAAAGCTGTGATACCTGGCAAATAAGAGTTTAAAGTTATTTTACTTACATGCAGAGGTCGTTGTTTGATATTGAATATGTGCCGAATTTTAAAATGATGTATCATAAGTTCAACCATGGGTCGAAGGTTGTAAATAATGCATGCAAGTGTGCTAAATACTACTACAACAAAAAGTCATGAATTTCTGAATGGGGTTCGGCAACACAGTGAAAAAAAAAGTCCGGAGGTAAGTAAACTCACCACTTCCCCGTGAACCAGCTCTTCTTCTGCATCCTTTATTCAGGATGACTTTGAACAGACGTGATCGTTCCTCGTGAGCATGTTCACACAGACTGACACAGTTGTTGAGACTTCTGGTGGAGGAGGAAAAGCAGTCTTCTGTCGATGCCGGTCACTTGCCCGCAGCGACTCCGGCGAAGCAAAGGATGAACTTGGAGATGACAAACACTTTATAAAAGTTTAGCAGGTCGATAGAAGCTGTACCTTTTATTTTTTCTTACGGTCTTTAAAGTAAACATCCTACTGTCCCGGTCAAGACTGTCCGCTGTAGAGTCTGGAGGTTCTTGTAGGAAGAAAACTGGACGCAGTCCGGCCCCCTTTTCAATGACCGCTGTGAAGTCTGCTATGCATCGTTTTCCATCAACAAGATGAGTCTACTTCCGGTAGATCTTTCACAATAAAAGCTTCTAAGGAGCCGCACTTCAGTGTATTATTTAATCTGTATTTGTAATGTATTTTTTAACTTTTCTTCATTCTGTTTGTCTTTAATATTATCTACGCCCTCCACAGGTAGTCACAGGGTACACTTGGTGGATGACTTGTTGAATAATATTCTTCAATTGAATCTTAGTATCTAGTTATGTATTCTGATGTTGGATGCAGTAGATTTTATTTACCCTGTTATAAGCCTATCTTGGAACATGAGATGAAAATTAGAAAAGGCTCAGTCTCACATCAGTTTCATGCCCCGTATTTAGATTATGTTAAATCAATTGTGTGAAGTAAAATAAATTGATAAGAATAATAAATTCCATTCAGTTCAGACTTGTCAAAGCACAAACTATCAATGACCACATACTCAAAACATTTGCAAATGCAAATTGTTTATCATTAATATTTCCTTATTGCAATAACTATCAAGCAACATTTAACATCCATCAATCCATCTGAAGTGTGATGTATCTGGATCTGGAGTCCTGTATCTACTATCCCCATAGTTCAAACTACATGGCAGGGTTGAGCTTTTGACACTTCATTGATATATGTCAGCAGCATAGCTTTTAAAAGACATGCATTTAAAGTGATGATAAAAGTCCAGTATTCCCTTACTTTGAGACATAATGAACAAGAAGCAATTTTTACTGTAAAATCAATGCTTTTGTTATGGAAATGATTCCATTACTTCCGGTGCTGTGTTGCTGTTTGGGCTTAACTTGACGCAGTTTCTCGGCTGGCAAACAGCCAGGAAGCTGTAGGACAGTGAGGCCGGATCTCACCTTGCAGACTCAGGCTAGCACACACACACACACACACACACACACACACACACTCACAGAGACAATATGTTAACAAGACCTTTCCATAACATTTTGTTCCCTAATTAAAGTCTCACTTAAAGATATTCTGTACAGCAGTGCATATATCTCAACCAACGCTGCATGCTGTCTGTACTCTACTTTCTATACATGGGAGGACATTCAATCTGCAGTATAGCCCTACACAGATATCTGTGCATGTGCCAGCCCACATTACTGCTTTGTTTAGACACAAACTCATACAACAGAAACCCACTGGTGTCTCCCACTGGGCCTGAACACATCTATGCCCAACAGTGAGGAAACCGAGCAAGGCCTCATCTCACCTTGCAGAGGCTGCATCAACCTCCACACTGCTGACTGTTGGGAGGTCAGCTGTACTCTGATGTCCTTTTCATTCCGCTCGGATCAGCTGAGAGTGTTTCAGTTGCACTTCTCCTTTTATGTGCACACAGTCTCTGACTTTGCAGGGTTTGGTTATGTAAAGGGGCACACGTTTTTCACATAGAGCCTGCACTGACCGCATTTAACCCCTCAAATTAGCATGGACAAAACTCTGACACCACATCAAAGGTCAAAGCATGAACCACTTACACTTCCTGTTTTTTTTCCATTAATTCAATCCTATGAAGCTCTAGATTAGAAATTTTGAGGAATTGTCTGTCCTATATAAAAACTACATTGAGGTGTGGTTGTGATTATCATTTCTGTACTATATGATAAGCTGTATTCTACGAATGAAGTTGGATCAGGTGTCTATTATTGAGAATTAACAGACAACTTTGAGACCTTTGTTTATACCAAGGTCACTTGCCAAAGAGAAAAGTAGAGCATTATATTTACATGTTTTGCATCCTGTCTCAAAGTGATGCATTAAAACTAGTCCATGCATACGTTACTTGTATGTTGTAATATTGAAATTCCTTATTATGAGGCTGCCCTTCTTGGTCCACATACTGTAGTGCGTGTATTACCCTGTGACCCCACTAGAACATTATGATCCCAGCATGCAGGCCTGCTCGTACTTACAGTCTTTAGAAGTAGTACGGGAGGTATAGCGTTCACTTATCAGGCCCCTCTCTTTTGGATCACATACATCAGAGTCCTGGAGGCAGGCACCCTCTCTGCTTTTCAGAGTAGGCTTCAAACGTTCCTACTTCATAAAGCTTATAGTTAAGGCCGAGTACCTGCTATAGGCTGCTTTAGGCTCACAAATCAACCTGGCACATTGAGCTTTTGTCCTTCCTTCTCTCTCCTCTATGTGTCTGAGTGTCACTAGCTTAAAATCCTCATGTCCCATTAAAGTTACTAACCAGAGATCTTTCTGAGAGTCTCTGAGCTCCCTTGCCTCGTAGGTTCCTCTGGATCGCTGCTGCAAACGTCCTGCTGCTGTGGACCTGCCTGACTCCAGCTGCTACAACTATTAAAATCAATCTAGCCATTACTATCACTTTTATAATACAATGTTGATATCATCATTAACTAACCCTATTTTCATCATCATTAGCATGAATGCTAACATTTGACTTGTTGACCTTACCTGCCATAAATATTAATGTCCTCATTGCTTTGCTGTTCCCACCAACAGTATGTCCTCCTCAATAGTATGACATGCTGCCAATTGATTAATACATTTTCACCTCTTTGCTGTCTGTCCTCTTACACTCTCAAGGGCCCCATACATTCTTTCAAACTCAGTTATAGTCATAAACCCAATTGACACACAACAAACACACCCCTCCCACCACGACGTCCCCCATATTTTCATAAGTTTTGCTGTGTAAGTGACTTTGCTCTGGCAACTGTCAGTACGTCTCTTTAAGGTTCATATCAGCCATCACCATGGTGGTACGAATGCATTCAGGAAAAAGGTCCCCATGGATTGTACCTCTTAAAAGGTCCCCAAACTGTTTGGTCCAGAAACACCTTTTGTTGACATATTTGGGTTTGTGGAGCCTTCATTACGGGATTAGCCGATTAAAGGAGGAACCAAAAACAACAAAACCACAAAATTCATTAAGCTTTCCATAAACATGAATGTCGGCTTCAGACTGTCAAACGAATCCGCTCTGCTTTGGACCATGCTGACCTGAGGGATCTTTGACGTTTTACCTGTAAGTTAATTTTTGTGAGTGGAAGGAGTGTGACGTCAGTCCCACAGCTCCAACAGCCAGATCGTATCGCACATGTCTTAGCTTCTCCAGTGAAGCAATATGTCAGTGCCAAATGAGACAGTGTTTTGGCTTCACTGTTTTACAATGGGAGGAGATGAAGGCAAGTCATCCATATTTACATACAGCCAATGATTGTTACAGTCAAACCCTCTGGTCTTACAGGATAGATTTATGGTTGTAACTGTGTTTTAAGGTGTAGGAAAATACTCAAAATGTCTTATTGGCTGGGGTGCCGTTGGCCGAGCAGTCTATGCGTGCGCCCCATATACAGAGGCTACAGCCCTTGTCGCTGAGGCAGCAGGTCCGATTCCAACCTCCACCATTTACTGCATGTTCTCCCCCACTCTCCACTCCCCACATTTCCTGTCTCTCTTCAGCTGTCCTATCCATTAAAGGCAAAAATACCTAAAAATCTAACTTTGAAAATGTCTTATTGGCTTCAGCTGCTGGTCAAACGGTTTGGATGTCTCACCAGGTATCATCATCATCACTTACATGTTTCACTCTGGACTGTAGCAGAGGAGTAGCAGTAAAAAGAAGGCCATACAATGTGTAATAATACATTTGATATATTACACTGGTGTGAAGAATAACATGGTGAAGAGGTGAAACCAATGACAATATGCTGCACATCATGGACTAGTGCAGAGTAAAGTGTTGCATCTAATGTAAACAAAGAACAAGTAAGCCCACGTGAGACTCGCCATGTCCCACTTTGAGGCTTCAGGGTTGCCTTTGTGCAAGCTCTGTGTGCCGTCTGGGTAACCCTGGGCAAGCCCAAAACTAACCCTGAACTGGCCCCAAGAGGAAGAAGTAAGGGCTGTCCTGAATGTCCTCCCTTCGTAAACATCTCATCACGCTGAAGGATGAAAAGTCAAACTGTTTCTCTCACACATACAGTGAATCACCAGCCTGAAGTGGCAGTAAACATTTCTGCTGTTTGCGTTTTCCACTACCCTCATTATGGCTTTGTTGAGGGTACAAACTGGAGCAGAAGTTTACTGGCACCAGGATTAGAGTGCAGATAAAACACCTCCAGTTTGGACAATAAGTGTTTATAGTGAAAGCAGGTAGAGGATGAGGGGATCAGGTCGTAGAGTTGACACCCAAAGCAGAGGAGGATGTGTGACCTAGAGAGGGTATTCCACTTACACTCAGCTGTGAGACCAAAACAGTTTAGGAGGTCTTCACAAAATCATTTGACATGCAACAACCACGAAGATACAAACATGTTCTTGCTCGCAACTTCCAACGTTATTGTGTTTTGAGATGATTTTTAACAACTGTTTTCTTCCCCTTTGGCTCTCGACCCACCACTCTCCTTGAAGACAAAGGCTGTTTTTGAAACCGCCTACTATACTAGCAGTACGTACTGATTTGGTCTAAATTCAGTATGTAGTATGCGAACAAGAGCAAAATCTGCAGAATGCAGAACTCCCTGGATGTCATACCTATTCAGGAAATGTCTCAGTATAGCGCTAACGTTCAGCTTTTAGTTTTTTCTTCTTTTCTGACAATGACACTCAGTTTTTAGTTGCTGTGAAAATCAATAAATTCCATATAAACCACTTCTTAACTTTTTAAATCACAAGTGATTCTAAAGAAGCAGTTTATCTATCAGCTTGGTTGTTGTTCACCGCTTTCTGAAACCGGAAATTCAGTGGCGCCTGACCCAGCATACTGCAGAACAGATCCAACAAAACAGTCACACTACATACTACCTTCGAACGCAGTATGCAGTATGCAGTACGTACTGCATTCTACATTCTTAGGTAGGCAGGTGGTTTCGAAAACAGCCAATCCTAACCCATGTTTCTGAAATTTGATAAAGCAGCATTAAGGTGCATTACCACCACCTGCTGTGTTGGAGTGTGAATAAACTATCCTATATACTGCAAGTCATAGGAAAACCGTCCTTCAAAGAAAGGCACAGTAACATGCACAAGTATAAAAACTACATACTTTCCTCTCTAAGAACCTTTAACCACATCTAACTTCAATCCTTCTTGTGCATTTAGGACTTTTACCACAACTTTTTAACAGCCACACATCAGCAGCTCACTGAAACTGGCTCTGCAGCCTTATTTTGGGACCCAAGCAACCATTTGAGAACTATGGCTTTTATTGTACTATTTTCACATTTTGAATTTGTTTTGCAATTCTATCTACAGACATTTGTAAATCTACTGGTGTGTAAGCTTAGTTCAGAAACGTATGTCACCAAGAGGATGAACTTTATTAACCTCTTTGTTGAACCCTGGGATTTCTTTAAGTGTTGTTATTATTCCAAAAAACAAACTCCTTAATTCATTATCATATACTTGGAATAATACTCACAACTGAAATGATATACCTGCAAAACTAATGACATTTCACAGTATGTCACAATCTACACCTGTACTTTATGTTTGCAGTTAAAAGCAAAATAATTAAACTGAAAGTTGCATTTTTAATATTATTATTATTATTACAGTATGTCTATGTATTATCTTTTAGGCGTTTTACCTCACTTATGTGTATTAGGATAATCTGAAAAGGCATGAAACAACTGATGGGATTTACGGAGCAGGAAATGCTTGCTCATTCAAAAATGTTATCATCAATTATCAAACTAAAAATCTCAGTTCATTATAAAATGCTACGTACGGGTTGTTTCATCATAAAATAATCTTTTCTGTTGCTTTAAGAGAGGCTAAAAATAGACAGCAGCTGTTTTAGAAGGAAGATAAATCCAACAGTTTAATTTAAACATTTAGTTCATATTAAGTGTCTTTTACTTACTCAGTTAAAACATGAAGTTATGCCATAAACACACACTTTCACGTACACTACATGGGTAAATGTGACACACAGCAGTCAGAGTAAAGATGTGTGTACCACCTCTGTTTGACAAAGTCAGCAGGATTGATCACTGACTGAGTGATCTTTAGGTTAGTTTTTCATTTTTCTGGGAGAAAATATTTCAGTTTGAGACAAATTCAATCACTAAAGAGGATCTAGGAGCAGCACAGTCAGCCTGTGTACTGTACACAAACCAAGAAAACCATGGAGTCCAGAGAGGCAGTGTTTGCACGTGTAAGCAAATGTGTGTTTCGTATACATGAGAATGCAAACAGGGCAGACGAGAGACAAAGGAAGGGGAGGAGAGGAACCGCGGCTCAAATTTCACTGATCTGTGAAATGTGGCAGAGAGGAGAACATGCAGGTTTCTACTGAGCACAGTTAATACTACCATCAGTCTGGGTGAGTTACTCTGTGTGAAGAGTTCCTGAGGACTCAGAGCGGCTTTTTCTGTTCAACTGGAAAAAATGTCAGACTTAGATTTAATGCCAAACACTGATCGTATTTAGGATGTATAGAGCTGCTATAGATAGCTGTTTTTCCCTTAACATATCAGATATCAGGGTTCAAATTCACTCTTCTTCCAAGTCACTTAGAGTCTGGGATAGATCATTCTTTGGGTGTAGATTATAAAATTAATGCATATTAAAGTGAGTGAAAGCAGTCGGTATTGTGCTCTTATTATGTCAAATGTCTAAGAAGAAGATATACATTACTTATCCCTGATTATGAATTCAACATTTTCACTCTGTTGTTGAAACATGCACGTCAGAGAAAATACACACACATGGTGGAATCGGACACTTTGGACATAAGTTGATGGACAGATGTCAGAATAAGGAGGCTACATAGCCTCAAGCTTGGGTTGTGATACCTTGATTAAGGACATCTCAACACAGCCTAGGAAGTAAACTTGCATCTCACAAAGCTACCAGCCCACTGTCCTAACTTGGTCCATGGCTGGACTCTGTCTGACGACCCTCCTGTACCTCCAGAGCCAGGTCATACTGAGACAGATTGAGCTGCTCCAAGCTCCTATTTTATTAGCAGGTTATGAAACGGACTGAGATTAATACTGAAGCCTCTTTGTGACCTACAAAAGATACGAGACCATCTGTGACATGACTGATCACTTCAATATAGTGATTTTTGATGCATTTAACCCATAGACTGTATAAATAATGGACGTAGTATCTGTGACGTCACCCATCTGTTTCTGAAGTGCCAATTTGTAGGCAATCGTCGGCGAAAGCCATATTGAAAATGCTGAACTCAACCTAACTTCTTTCGAGGTAAAGAGGCTGTGAGCCTCCTCGCCAACAACTAAAGTGTTCCCGCCTGTCAGTCAAGTCAGCTGTGCCTCTCATTATGTAAAATTCGTAACCTTATATCTTCAAAACTGCGGTGTTATAAAAAAATTCACCCCCTGTACAGTGTGTGCTGACTGGGAAATTAGCTATTCAGACTAAATTAGTTTTTTTGTACCAGGCTGTAAACAGGTTTATTTTTGCTGTAAAGATCGTCTGTTTTGAATTGGTGTGTATGTGGTTTCTGGTACTTCTGGAGCCAGCTTCAAGCGGACACTCGAGAAACTGGAGTTTTTAACACTTCTGCATTGGCTTCAATTCATGCGTGCGGAGGTTGCCGCTTGATGTAAACAGTTCTTTTGTGTAGTCGACAGACGGAGGTCAACATCAGCCTTTGTTTACATTTTCCACAGCAATCACAGTGAGTGTTCGTGTGGTGGTTTAGTAAAGGTGTTGTATGGAAAAAAGGTGGCATTATTAAGGCAGAGATTAAAAATTAATAAAACAGGTATCCAGAAAGAAGAGTAGAAGATGCTGCAAGAAAAGCAACTTTAAGTATCAGTAACACAGTAAAGGCCTGATGCTGCTGTGGGCTCTGGTTTGAGAAACATACATAAATAGAAAGTGATTGTCTCTCCCTCAGCAGCACAAGTGTATTTATAACACTGCACTGTAATGAATCTGATCACACACTGTCATGACCCTAAGTGCACAGGTCACGTGTCTAATGTTAATACAGATACTGTAGGTCATCGGGACAGTTGTGCTAAACACACCTGAATGAAAAGGTGTAAGCGTAAGAATAAGACCAGTCCAGGATGACCATGTACAAACATCTGGACTTATTGAAGAGGTCCATATTCTGTCCCATCTGAGGGATCTTTGGATGGTTAAAAGAGCAGTCATTTAAAGTCTAAGGTAGGTATAACACATGTTAGTTTTTTTTAATGTTTGAATGTTAAAAAGAAAAAAGAAAGAAAAGAAAAAGGTCTTACTTCGCGAAAATTATCATTTTCCCCAGGTCAAAACGTCACACGTGTGTTTGTGTATGTAGATATACACCCGGGTTTAAGAATTGATTTGAACAGAAACAGCACCATCTAGTGGACGAAACAGGGTAAAACACACAGTCAGGGTCCATCTAAATAAAGCATCACACTCAGTACTCAGAGAAGATGTTTATAATTAAGAATCAGTGTTACCTGAACATTACACTTCAGCATATCATTGATCACCTGATCAGATGTATTGATCAGCAGTATTTTATACACAAAAAACTGTCAGTGGTTACTTCTTTGCATTGGTGGCAGTGTTACAATATTACAGTGATATCATGTGAACCCTCTGTGACTAAAGAGAGGTTTATTCTCAGAGAAGTGAGAAATGTGTCATCACCCAAAACAAAGACACGATCAGATTAGCAACAAAAAAAGTTAATGGAAGTTTGTTAAATCAATTAAACAGGTGTAAGACTATTTTATATGATTTCACAGGATTGAAGCGTTTCAGAGATGCAACTGAAAAACAATCATTATGTCACCTACAAAATTCACTCAGTCTGTCAGATCAGATCACCATGACTTCAGACATCTGAAAAAGTTTCTCAAATCTCGTAAATAATTATGATATGAGGGAAATTTGAAAACAAATCTTGGTGCAATGGAGAACTTAAAGCTACAAGTATTTTCATAGTTTGGGGGTAAAGCTCAGAACTTCTACCTGGGTGCATTTCTGAGTTGGGATTTCAATGTAAGTTTTTTTATTCCATATCAAAATATAACCGTATTTGTTTTGTGTGTTTACAATACGATGTGTGTTTACGATGGCTGTCCTCGTTAGTGCCATAGACTGTGAATAAAAATGGACAGCATTGCTCCGCCTCATCCTGTTGGTTCTGAAGCCAAATGGGTCACAAGACGCTGTGTGTCCTTTGAAGCTTCCCTCTATGGCGGCTGTGAATCAAAGGAAACCCGGAAGTAAAAGCCCCTTTTTTAAACTCTAATAACTAACGAAAAAGAAACTTTTCAGGAAAAAGAGGCCTTGAACACAAAAACAGTCAAATACTAACTACATATCACCACAGCATACGGATGTGAGAAACATTCGTACAACGTGTATTTTTAATTTTACAAGTTTGACTGCTCCCCCATTCAAATGAATGGGGGAGGAGGAGTTTTTGACCTATACTGCAGCCAGCCACCAGGGGGCAGACACACTGCTGAAAGCTTCACCACCAGGGGAGGGAACTTCTCTCTTGGTTAGTGCCTTATTCACAACACGACTAATATCCAAAATTAACCATAATATTTTCTAGTCGCGTGCCTTTTTGTCCCTTCCGGAATACTGTATTTGAGCCGCTGCAGTGATGGAGAATACAGATATCACAGCGCTTTTATTGGCACATTTCACTTTTAAAAACTCCCAGATGGCTTCGTTGTAAAGTCAAAAGTAATGTTCACTTTGTGCCAATGATTTAATTTAATCCACTAGAATCACTGAATTTCAGTAGCCTAGTAAATCACGATAAATCAAATTTTTAATCAAGTTTAAAATTCCACTATTTCATACTTTAGAATAGATTTTAGGTCCGTGTTAATAATGTGAAGCAATCCTTAGCAATGTCTTGATTTGGAAATCATGATTCTTTGGTTCTTTATGATCATGACTTTACGTAGATATATTATCCAAATAAATGCTGCTCTGCTGCACCACCTTGAAACCATCACTTAGAGACATACTCATGAAACAGGTTCAAATTATTCTGTCAATCATCACTTTATTTATTTACTCTTCTCCCCCCCTTTTTTATTTTTTATTTTGTTATTATTATTACTATTATTATTATTTTATTCTTTTTAATCTTTATTTTTCCATTTATTGAAAAACATAATTAATCTGTGTCACTTGTATGTCTTTGCACTCTACCTCTGCCTCTGAAGATTGGAGTGACTTCCACATTATACTAGCCTCTTTTCAAGTAATAATCAACTTGCTTTGTGATCTTGCTCTCCCTAATGTATTTAAATGATATTGCTTTTTTGTAATTGTTTTGTCTGTTTACCCCTTGTTAATGTCGGTATGGATGTGAGATGTGTGTGAAGTGATCAATGTCTGTGCATAAAAAAAACAATAAAGAAACTTTGGAATAAATTATTCTGTCAAATACAGTGTTTTTTGGGTTTTTTTTAACGTATAACACTGTCACACACTAAGAAGGAGTGCATGTACAAAAAGTACAGCACATTTCAATGAAGTGCATCACAAAAACGCCTCATAGCTCCATTAAAGCTGCTGTGAGGAACTTTTGTTTTGTATTGATTCTGGCACCCCTTGTGGACAAATTGATACCACTTATCTCTTGTCCTAAACATACAAAAGTAGTGTTTTCAACAAAACACTCATCCTGTTGTTTTTTAACAGTTAACTTTATCAGGCAATGCAATTATTTTCCATGAAAACAGTCAAATAAAGGCTGTTTCTGAAGCAAGATGTCCATCATCTGGTCTGGCATCTAGCCCCTCAGGGCGGTTTCAGGCATTAAAAATGACAACAGAGAAGGTGTCAGTGTTGCTGCTGATGGTCTTGTTTGCTATTGAAGGTCATAAAGAGGCATCAGTATCATTTTCAGATGCTTTCTCAGCCAGTTCAAAACTCCTCACAGGGCCTTTAACTGTGAGTGTTGAAAACTGGTTTGATGCATATGATTGGTCACAACATGACGAACTGAGGATGCTCCTTGGATTGAAGTCTTCCACAATGTTGACTGGTCTGCAGTCATTTAACAAGTTGCCCTCTTACATAAGTCTGATAAGTCAACCCTGTATGTTTAGCTTATAGTTTAATATTTATTTTAATGTTGATGTATTATTTTATTAATTTTAACTATTTGTTTTTTATTTATCCAATCAGTTTTATTGATATTCTTAGCCTTCATTTTATTTTCCCTTTTTTAATCAACTTCTTTTATTTCAACTATTTATATTCTTAATGTTAATTTAATGCTTTAACTTATTTTAATTATATATATTCGATTGTTGGTGGTGTGCATTGGTCTCTATTTTAAAATCCATTTTTGTTTTTTAATGTCTTTCCATTATTTTATTTCTGCTTCTTTCTTGTTTTCAGTCGCTGTAAAGCACTTTGAATTGCATGAAAGGTGCCATATGAATAAAGCTTGATTGACTGATTAATTGATTGATTGACTGATTGATCAATTGATTGATTGATTGATTGATTGATTGATTGATTGATTGATTGATTGATTGATTGATTGATTGATTGATTGTTGGAAGTTCAAACAAGAAGTACTTCAGTGATGTCTTAATTCTGTTTGACACAAAGTGAAAATTAACTGAGCCTTCTGGGAGTTTTTGTAAATTAAATGTGATTTTCAAAAGCACAGTGGTGTCTTCATTTCCTATTACAGTAGAAGCAGAACACCATGACTACTACGGTGTGCTTAAAGGGACAAAATAGCACATTATAACTAACAAAAAAATTGGGCAAAATAGGACTCTCAGAAACACTTCACATTAAAGAAATAAGATACTGTGTGAACACTGGATTTTAAAGATTGTCATAAAATGTAGAGAATCTCCTGATACAGCTTCTTGTGGTTGTAAGAATTTAACATTTTTTTCAATCAAAACATTAATCAAATGACAACTGGTTGAAATAAAAAAGGGATTCTGATGTTAGTTTGATTCAAACTTCTCTCTCTCTCTAGAGATCAGATACCTGGAGGCTGTTTGAAGACGGATATCTTCCTCCTGACTCCATATCAGCCAGAGCGTGAAATGACCACCTGACTCAGAGGGGTCAGAGGTCAGCGAGCTCCACAGGAAACTTTCCTCTGCAGAGTGTGCAGAAAGAGTCCTTACAGAGTTTTACCGTCTTGACTTGGAGGGTAAATCATGATCTGTCTGCACGCTGGAGATACTTTCATGATGTCTGATGAGAAGAGTCCTATCACACAATCAATACAACACACTGTGAGGTCTGACATCTGTTGTTTCTCTCCTGGTACTGGTAGTCTGTACGTTTAATCAATACAACGACTGTCCATCAGAATCCTCTTTACTGATTGTCATCATTTTAATCACAGCTAAAAATGTTAGTATGTTAATTCCAGTTGATTCTAATACTCTTGGTACAAACTTAAAAAACATGAAAGATCTGTTCTCTGTCAGTGCGGCTCGTCGATGCTCTGTGTGAAGTTTTCTCCAGCGTACAGGCCGTAGTGCAGGGTGTCTTTCTGTCCGGCAGCCCACGCCATCTGCAGGCTGGAGAAGCGAGCGGCCCAATTACCCTGAGGGTCCACTGTCACCACACCACCCAGACCTCCCACCTTGGACTTCATGTAGGCCAGAGCTGAGTCACTGGCTGCTTCAGCAGACTGACCTGAGAGGAGAGGATAGAGGGACTAAGTAAGCAAAACTACTCCTGCACGCATCTAATGTGTGAATTATTCATATATGTGACTGTGTGTGTGTGTGCGTGTGCGTGTGCGTGTGCGTGTGCGTTACCTTGCTCCATGTAAAACAGTATGAGCCTGGCTAGAACAACCTTCATGATGGCCTCTCCGTGGCCTGTGGTCGACACTGCTCCTGAGCTGTTGTCAGCAAAACCTCCACACCCTGATAAAATACACATGACCCTTCTATCACTGTGGTGTGATACAAGTATCTATCATTTCTTTATATTTCATGTAGTTTTAAAGTCTACTTATTTCAAACTGAAGCTTGGTATTTAAGACAATGAGAATAAGGATAAAAGATACAAAAATAAATGACAAAAAGTCTCAAATATAAACAGCACAACATAATTTTAGCAAAGCAGAGACAAGATTTTAATGACAGAAATTTAAAAAACAAACCACTGAAATGAAAATGAAACATAATGAAGTAATCAATAGGATGATCAACTAAGCGGATGCAGATAATAAAACTGCAAGATTATTAAATCATAAAAAACGTCATGAAGCAGACAAATCCATGTATTTTAGTTTATGTTTAAAACTGTGAATATGTCATAGATTGTAGAAGAAGATTGAAGAAGAAGAAGAAGAAGAAGAAGAAGAAGAAGAAGAAGAAGAAGAAGAAGAAGAAGAAGAAGAAGAAGAAGAAGAAGAAGAAGAAGAAGAAGAACATACTTTATTATTCCCCCGGGGGAAATTCAATTTTTTCACTTGTGTTATTTTTCGGTCATGCTACACGCACAGTTTTTGGTATATACATACAATGCACACACATGCAGTGGACATGCACTTAGGGAGAGATGTCAGAGTAAGGATGCTGCCATTAACCAGCGCAGTGCCCAGGCAAGTAAACCAGCACCTCTCCAGCCACCAGTCCACTTGCCAAACTTCGTCCACTCGAACCGGCAGCACAAACCCCGGCGACCCTTCAGTTCCCAAGTCAAGTCCCTATGGACTGAGCTACTGCCGCCCCCAAATAATGGACGTAGGATCCGTGACGTCAAGAGGCTTTGAGCCTCCTCGCCATCAGCTACAGTGTTCCCATCTGTAAATCAAATCTTCCAAATTGCCGTGTTATGAAAAAATTCTCCCCCCGTACAGTGTGTGCTGATCGAGAAATTAGCTATCCAGACTACACCCGTCTTTTGTACCAGGCTGTAAACATGATTTTTTCTGCTGTAAAGATTGTCTTTTTTGAATTGGTGTGTGCGTGGTTTCCGGTTCTTCCAGAGCCAGCCCCAAGTGGGCACTTGGGGAACTGCACTTCTGCATTGACTTCACCTCTCGCGTCCGGAGATTGCTGCCTGGTTGTAAACAGCGTAGTAGATTCAAAGTCCACCAGCTGAAAGGTGTGTCTTTAAGTCGGGCGTGGTAATTCAGTGAGTCAGAGTTGATACAAATGAAGTTTAATAAATTATCAAAGTCTACACTTAAGTGTGTTCCTGCTGTCTCCCTGAATTGATCAGGAACTATCCGAATGACGCTGAAGTTGAATCTTTTTATCATCTGTCCTTTTCTGTTTAGGTCAGACGTCTGCAGTCGTGTCTGACTCATGACAGTCGAATCACTCATTGACTGGTAGTGACAGATTAGACGGCTGAAGTGGCCAAACTCCACTCACTGCTGTTTACTAATCCTCAGTCTGAAACAACGCTGAGATGACTCAGCTGCCGTCACGCCCAACGCACACTTATTCTTTTTCAATATGACCCTTCGGATGCTGGCGTATCACTGAGGCAGCATTAGGTTATTAAAACAAGACACTCAGGGCTGAGTCTATGTGACTCAATGAGAGTGAATGAGTGAGGATTGAGGCGAGTTCAGAACAAAGGCAAAGCACATTTCTTTAACGGCATGATAACAATGCAGAGATAAGCTTGTGATGCAAATTAGCAAATATTTGCTGTTTTGGAAACAAGACACCTGCATCACCCTGTGTCAAAATATTATCAACATTACAGGGACAGTCCGTCTCTTTTTTTAAAGCTCAGTGCACTGAAGACATACGCTAATACCATGCGGCAACCTCAGGTCTCAAAATATGGAGCCCATGTGGAAGTGTTATAAACTCCAGTTCATCGAGTGTCCACTTGAGGCTGGCTGCAGAAACAACGGAAACCACATACACACCCATTCAAAAAGGCGGTCTTTACAGCAGAAATAAACATGTTTACAGCCTGGTTCAAAAGACGGCTTCAGTCTGAAGAGCTCATTTCTCTATCGGCACACGCTGTACGGGGGATGAATTTTTTTCTAACGCGACAGTTCAGAAGATATTAAGATTACGAGTTTTGCCCATTTAAGGACGTCTGACTTGATTGACAGGCGGGAACACTGTAGCTGTTGGCTAGGAGGCTCAAAGCCCCGCCTCTTAACCTCACACTAGCTCAACAGAAGTTAGGTTGCATTCAGCTTTTCCAATATGGCTGCCGCCGACGATTGGCTTCAAAACATCGTCAGGAACAGATGAGTGACATCACGGATACTAGGTCCATTACTTATACAACCTATGGTTAATACTGTAGCTCTAAAACAAAGCTACTTTGATTAATCATCAAATAGTACCCTGTGAATATTAAATAGAAGTTTTGCTTGTGATGCCAATCCCTAATACACTTAAAGAAAAACTAGAACTGTCCCTTTAAGATCCTGATGTCAGATCAGAATGTTGTTTTGAGCTCTTTTACAAAAGAAGCATTCTAAAAGTCGTCCTCTCTTCCTGTGTTGTGGACTAACAAAGCATGGCGTCTCGCTTTTTCCAAATCTGCTTCTTAATTTAGTTACATCAGCATCCTTCTGAACTTGTCATGTTGTTAAATAACAGAAATAAAGTGGGGGGTTTTTGGGTTGTGCTGCTGGAGTTAGCCTAACTTGCTCAATGCAGTGAAGCTGCAGATCACCAAAGACTGATGGACAAGCGCTCCTCAGTTTGTGTCCATCTCTGACATTCTGGTACTGATGTGAGCTATCAGGTTCATCTAATTTGTGTGTTGTTTTTCAATAATCTGAATATTCACAGATCATATCACAGTCAAACTTTCTAAGTTGACACCAGGTGAAGATTTACTTGAAGAGTCACAGGCTGTCAACTAGAAGCTCTTTAAAGGATGTTTGTAAACATGAACGTTGCACTGTGGCACCATGTAGTCAACCATAAACAAAGCAGGTTTAGTCAATAACCACTCATCAATCCTCTGAGGTCAAAGGTCAACCAGAATGGTGAACAAGAGTTAGTCTTTATCTCTCTCAAGCAAGTGCTGTGAGCAGGTTCTAAATCAGACTGTGGTTAAACAGCAGCTTTATATGACCTACAAATGCAAACAAGACCATCAGGAAGTAGAGTAAATGTTTATGCACAATTATGTTTAATGTCTTCTGCAGAAGCCTCCTGGTAGGTGAGATTAGTAGCATGCTGCTGGATCTGCCTTAGTTTTTAAAGTTTCATAGATTAACAGTAAGTAAAACTTCAGAAGCACAACCAACACATGAGCAGTAGAGGATATTCAGCTACCATTGTTGGACAGTCACAAAGTGAATTTACTTAAGTACATTGTTTGAGTATCTGTACTTTACTTGAGTATTATTTTTTGGGGAACTTATTACTTTTACAAATATCATACTTCTGACTCTTCTACATTTCTATCATCGCTCTAGTTACTCTCTACTTTTGCTTTGAAGTCAGCTGATGAATTCTCTTTTCTGAACTCAGATCCCAAAGACCGTAAACTGTTCGTGTACTTGTGTTTGGTTTGTCTCAGTGGTGTAGCCGTACCTCGGTTGAGCATAGATCAGATCAAAGTTATCCAGATCAGTCGTTCATTTAGTCGTGGTGATGATGGCTATGACTGAGAAGTATGATGATTCTCTACCTGAGCACCACGGCTATATCTTAAACCCACGTTTGAGGTTTTGAAATAAAGAATAATTGTTTGTATTGTTGTAAATCTCTGATCTGTTGACCACACAAACTTCATCACAGCCTCCAAAACATCAGCATCTAACCTGAGAAAGCATGTGGAGGTCTGGAGCTAACACACTGCTTTGATTCCAGAGGAACATTGTAAACTTGTCTGTGCTTGTGGTAACTTAGTTTATATTTCACTGAGACTTTTTAGATATGAAATCATGTTTTCTAGATAAACAGAACGGAGCAGAATGTTCACCCATGCATTCTTGACTGACCTCATGCTTTGTGAAATCATCAACTCATAATCTGACTGAACAACTTTCACTTGTATTGGAGTAATGTTTGACCAGGAGGATCTTAACTTTGACTTCAGTAATGAAGTACTTTGTCCACCACTGGCAGCTGCACATTGTCTCAATGTGGCAGGAAAAAGTTGTATGTATAAGGACTGACCTATGCAGGGTGTGTCGCCCACCCGTCCCTCCATCTTGTTCAGGATCCCTCCAGTAGAGGTGGCACAAGCTACGACACCCTCACTGTCGACCGCCACGGCTCCAACCGTGCCCATCTTCCCCCTTTGAAATGAAAGAAACAGGAACAGTAGATTTATGAGTTACTTAAATCTGTTCTTATACAGGAGTTTCAGATGTCATCTTTTTTTAACTCCTGCACATTTTTTTTACTGTTTTTTGGGGTCAGCCATAAAACAGGCTGTTACAGCTGCAGGGTAATCCTTCAAGAGAAACATTTACACCAGATCAGACTACGTCAACTAAAATTTATTACAGTAAGATATTTTCTTTAAACACAGACACAGCTGTAGCATTGCTCAATTCAGAGCCAACAGACTACACTGACAAAAACAGTCATTTATCACATGAAAAACAGGAGTCCTTGGTTAATGACTGCCTCCATAAGGTCAAAAAACTGTCATACTTTAAATGTGATCCAACTCTGTAATGGTTTCTATCATTATGTTGTCAGAAACTAAAGAAAATCCTGTATTAGTAGAAGATAAGAGGAAAAAACTATCTGTAACCAATCAGTCATTAAGACCCCAAAGAGTCTAAAAAGTAGGACCTTGTATAAAAAGAGTCTTCCCTTTAAGGGACACTCTTACAGAGACTTTTTTCATTATGGGGCTGCAGCTGTGGTAATCTGGGACTCACAGCAGTTACAGTGAATTCCAGTGATGACCCAGAGTCACAGCACAAAAACCTGTCCAAACATCCTCTGAGGCGTCTCAAACTGCTGCTGCTGTGTAATCCTACTTCCCATTGTTGGTTTCTGTGCTCAGTATGATCCACAAAGTCCTCTGGGAGAGGATTGATTCAAGTCTGTATTCTAATAAATTGAAGGTCTTACATCTGGCACTCCACAGGGTTGGCCTCAGGAGCCAGGTTCTTCCTCCAGCGCATGCGGGAGTATTCAGTGATGAGGGACTCCATGGGCACCTCAGGGACGCCCATCGAGCGGGCGAACTGGTTGGCACCTTCTGCTGTCAGACACGTGTGACTCGTCTGAAACAGAGATCACATGTATAAAATCACACCTCTGCACCATGGTGGGATCTACTTTTATCAGCCGCGTTAAGATTCACCTCCTGTACAGTGTGTGCCGATAAAGAAATGAGCTATTAAGACTGAACTTGTTTTTTTTGTACCAGGCTGTAAACATGTTTATTTCTGCTGTAAATATCTTTTTTTTTAATTGGTGTGTATGTGGTTTCTGGTACTTCCGGAGCCAGCCTCAAGCGAACACTCAAGAAACTGCAGTTTTTAACACTTACGCATTGGCCTCACTTCTCACGGCCGGAGGTCGCCGCTTGGTTCAATCTTCATTCATCTATCAACACAGCTCTAATTTCAGCATGACAACTCTACACATTACATTTGTTTTTATTCGCTCTCTGCCATGACATACACTTAGATGATGATTGAATACTTGAGATTACTAGTCAATTTGAACTTTGACTGGATCATTCAAAGTAAAAATACTCTAGTTCCTTAACTATTTAAAGCTGGGGTTGGTAATCAGATTTAGATACACTTTTTGTCATACTGGTTAAAATGATCTTCATGTCCTGATGGTAATCAATACATGATGTGTTCTTAAAAAAGAGGGAAGAAAAGCTGCTATCTACAGCCGGAGTAAACCTGGGAAAACACCAACCAATCACAGTTTTTTGGGTGCCAAAATTTTAAACCATTCAAATCCCGTCCTGCCGTTCTGCCCGCCTCCTGCGCGTACATATCCCCGACGTGCACTCTGAGTCCCTGTCTCCTGCCTCTGCTTCCCCTGACTCTACTGACTGCCCTTGCTCGACCTCGACCCGAGGTGCTTTGCTCAGGACTGTAGTCCGGATCAGAGTCTAAAAAGCTCTCACCACGGGGGCTCTGACAAGCAGAAGAATGAATGACATTTACTAAGTCCTACAGAAAATGTATATTTATTGTAGCGTCCGTCCGGACGCTGTAGGGACGACGAGCCGATTCGTGAACACGTTGAGTTTTAATAACCAGTCACGGTCGACCATGATCACGCCAACCAACAAAACAACAATCAATGTTTGAATGAATGAAGAACTTCTCCTGCTTGTCTCTCCTCTCTCCAGCTCACACACTCTACACCTCTCCTGATGCCTTCACTGACCGTCAACACTGTAGGAATTAAGAACATCTACACTGAACACGTTTAACAAACAGTAGAGTTGTTACAGTATTATATGTATTATAACTTTTCTCCTGATATCGTGTCACCGGTACAACTGGATAATGCTAGCATGATAGTTGTGAGTACTAACAGCAGCCATGTTTGTTTGTGTTTTTAACTTTCACTATGATAATGTTTTGGGGGGGGGGGGGGGGGGGGGGGGCGTCGTTTTGGAGGAGCTCTGAGGGAGGAGGGGAGGGGTTAGACGGAGTCATGAGGACATGCTACATTCAAATTCATGCTGGTTTTCCGAGACTGCCAACCCCAGCTTTAATACTTTTCTGTGCTAAAACTCTGCTGCAGCTACTGCAGCACCTCAGTGGTAAACATCTGTCATCCAGCTTAGACTGTTTTACAAACTGACGTTCATTTTTTTGCTTTATTCCAAATAAAAAAGGGTAACGATGGTGGGGTCGATGGTCATTTGAGACATGAGTGGATACAGTTGTATTTCGTTACAGATACAGTTTGATAAATGTTGAGTATTCTGTATTTAAACCAACACACCTTGTCCATAACGAGCCTCGCAAGCTGGATGGGGTTGGCTATATTCCTTACTGCAGACACTGCACCAGTCGCCAGTGTTTTGCCCTCCATTACAAACGCATCCATCTCCACCTCTCCCTTCACGTTCAGCACCGAGCCACAGCCTAAAGGAAGAACATGAATTGTGACATTTATTTAAAATAAACAATGAAGCAATCAGTGATGTTAGTAACAAGTTTTTGAATGTTCAGAAAGTCTTTTTAACTCTAGTATCACTCCTAGGTTTTCTACCTGTGTTGTGTGTTTCCCCCTGGATATCTACATCCAGGTTATGATTGTGTTTTTATTTCATTCATTGTAGTCTATACGCTGGCTTTAATAAGTGAGCTCAAAACAAATGAATTGTCATGACAATAAATAAAGTCACTCTATAATTTCAGGTTGATCTTTGATAAAGTGGGTCGGTAGTAAAGTAAATGTACAACAAATAGGAATAAACACAAAATATGCATATCAAAAAAGTGCAAAACATGCACACTTGGATATGTGGATTAATAGATTTTTAAAAATGTGCATAAAAACCAAAACCCTATGATTAAATCAGAAGTGTAATGATGTAATTATCTCACCTGCGTTGAAGGCAGGGTTATTCTCCAGCTGGGTCACAGCCTCCACCACAGCGTCCATGCTGCTGCCCCCTCTTTTCAGGACCACATACCCCGCCCGGGCTGCTGCACATACTCCTGATGTGGAGTTTTCTGAACGCTCCTTAGGGATATGACCCGCCCCCCCATGGACAACCACTACAGGCAACATGTCAATCACCTACAGGAAGTAGACACATTTCTTGTTATAAAAAAGGGCTTGATTGTGCACATCTGCTGGCTTGAACAAATTGCAATTAACATCAGGTAATCCCAGAAGGTAATCCAAGTCAAAACCGCAAAAACCTCATGATATTTTTTAACACAAAACCAAAGTTTTACTTTAAGCATTAAATCAGCATGTTTATATTTCACATGTAAAAAATACAAGATACAATGTTTGTTTATTTATTTGTATGTTAAAATATATCTAATATTTTTCTTTTTCTTAGAATTTAATATTTACCCCTTGAAATTAATAATTAGGAATCTGTCAATGAGCCTTATCTGTTTCATTATCATTATTAATATATTTATTTACTTCAATTTTTTTTCCTTCTTTGTTTGCTTACTTTTTAAAGGTTATTTCTGCGCTACAATTTTTATAAACATTAATGCTTTGTTTGTTGTTGTTTTGTTTCAGCCTTGGTTTTCCCTTTTGTGATTATTATTATTATTATTATTATTATTATCATCACTTCTTTGTCTGTTTGTCCGCTTTTTTATGTTGTTCATATCTGTTCCTTGTTAACTTGTTTTTCTGTCTACTATCACTTGGTCACCCTCTTCTTATAAAGCACATTTCTTGCACAATAAAAAAAGAAAAGAAAAACATTTTAAATTAAAAAAAATAAAAAATAACGTGCAAAATACTTTCATTGTCATGAACAAATCAACTTGCCTGACATACGTTTGATATACACAGATTAATTTTAATTTATCATTCTAAATAAAAAAAATTTAGACTTTTATCTCTACCTTTTTTTTATCTTCTTAACTAGTCATGTTTTATCTTTTATTAACTTATTTCTTAACTATTACCCTTTGTTGTTTATATACTTTATTTTTGCAACTGGTGTACATATGTCTCTACTTAGTCTCTACTTCTATATCCATTTCTGCTTTGTTTAGTCATGATATATTAGATTTTTATTATCGTTTTATTATATATATTTTTTTAATCCCTGTAAAGCACTTTGAATCCAGTTGATTTGTATGAAATATGCTCTATACATAAAGCTTGATTGATTGATTATTGTTTTTATTTTTATTTTCATGATATCTAGTTTATATTTCTTGATATCACAGTAACAAAACACCCTCTCCTCCTTTTAGGTCTTATTTCGTCTACTCTTACTGTATGGATGTTGATTGAATATAAAAAGGAATAAATAAAGTTTATAACTTTAAAGTTTATAACTTTAGTTATATATTGTCAGAAAACAACAAGTTGCTGAAAAGAGACGTTCACGTGTCCCTTCAGCACCCATGTGTAAAAAAACAGAAACAACTTCGCGCTCCCACAAAAGATGTAGAAACAGGTAACATACAGATACAAGTATCATAGGACTGATTTATAAACACTGTCCTATATTAAATCACGTGTCAATAATAAACTTTCATGTATAATATGTTGAAGCTGGTTCGTTTTGTATGATATAAGTAGTGTGTGACCTAGATTACTTAGAAATGATTGGATTAGCAATAAGCAAAGTAACAAGGCTGGTTAAGCAATATTTTATTGTTGTCTACGTATGATCAGTAAAAAACACAGGTGAATATCTCAGTATTTAAACAAACTCACAAATACTGAAGAACAACGAACTAAAAGAAAAACGTTTTCAATCCGGATTCTGAAAATCTGAGGAGCACTTGAATGCACCATTTAACCAACACTTTCTTATGGCATGAAACGCTTACTTAAAGCTCCATTTATGTCATAATTAACTCTTTACAACTCTTAATGCTATTACCTGTTGCTTCATTCAGAGGGCACACACGATGCTTATCGATAGGAATACAAATATATTCAAAATACATCGCCTTAATTCACAATTAAACGAGGTCTAAATGAAAATACAGCCACCTGGAATCACCTGTTTTCGTTGTGAATCATAATTATCATCATTCTAAGTGAGTAAACAACTACAGGCAGTGATTTGATGAATGTAGAGACAGGACAACCTGAACACAGTTTCACTCCTGAATGTATATCATTATGTCTAAGACAATAACGGGACGCAGTCTGGCGCTTCGCTTATATAACTCGATTCATTGGTCGACATCACTGCGACACTAACTAACACAGACCCCAGAGACGTGCATACAGATATAAAAAAGATATATCCTACTCTCAGTTCTCTGTCAGGAGATTACGAGCGCACCCACTCTGTCACCAGGCTGGACTGACTCCAATACACGCGCCTCTTCTTCTGTTTCTTAAGGAGCACCACACAGCGCCGCACACGTCTTCTTCTGTGGTGTTTTTCGGTAGACTGTATCCACATATTTCTGTTGTTACTGCCACCCTCTGGGTATAATCACTCCATCGTTCTTCAACGTCTTGTCCTGTAGTCCTTAAAATAATAAATACATACTTTACTACTAAATGCGACTCAAACTCCAACGTGGTTATATCAATATTTAAGTTTCTGTGTTGTTGTCCCCTCTTGTCTTTAAAAGATATACTTGCCCCTAAATGTTGTTATTAAAATTGAGGGTTAGGATTATATTGATGAAAATAGAGCTTTAAAATGTATCTAATTAATATTAATCTGCTTATTATATCATATTTCTCTTTCACTCCCACCAGACATCTGAAACTCTGATTCACTACCCCTTTTTAAATCAAAATCTGTTTCATACTGCATTCTCTGTCTAATAAATCTGCTTCATTTTAACTTGGTGTTACTCTGCTTGTTGTTTTTTATTTTTTTTATCGCATTGTTTGATTTATTGTGTTTTAATATTTCTGTAAAGTGACCTTGAGTGTTGAGAAAGGCACTTCTAAATAAAATGTATTATTATTATTTTTCCATCATCCCCTCCCAATTTCTCAATTCTATTTTGGATTTTGTGTAAAACTTTTTTCTAACATTTTACTGACTGACTGACTGACTCACTTACTCACTTACTTACTTACTTACCATACCTTGACTCTGTGATTTGACTCTTTTTTTCTTTTACTAATTTCCATTACTTCTCTTTTTTGTCTGCTTCCTCTTTTGCTAGTTTGTCCTGAATGTGCCTCTGTCCACTTGAACATAATATTCTTCTTTATCCATTATTGAATGAGTAATACAGATTTTGCAAATCCAGATATCTTTTTACTATAGGTGTTGTAATATTTACTTATCACTGTAAAATGTTATATTTTTGTACAACCAATCTGTTCTATTTTTGTATAACCCAGCCAACATGGCAACAATAAAATAGTCCACGTCCTCAAACAATCAGATATTCTTTTTTCAAATGTGATTTGGAAACTGCATTTGCCATCTGCAGATCATATTGCATCTGATTGTAAATCCTTTAAGCCTTCATAAATACTATCATACAGTTACTGTAACTATAGTACTCACGGATTAAATCTGCAGTATATCACTTTGCCTAATACTAGATATACTAACATATTTGATAAAAAGAGACAACAGATGCAGAAAAGTCACTACAACATTACCCTGATATCGTCTCTTGCTCTTTACTGCCTGTCCACCCTGCCTGTGTGTATGGGCATGTGTGTGTTTGTCCTCCTTTTTGCTAAACATGGCTGCAGCCTCTTTATGTTGGACCCGTGACCTTTTGATTTGCCCCAGTCATTGTGTGCCAGTTGTTTCTGACATAACCCCGAGTGCATTTAATCCGCTTCCACTTTGAGAGCACACACTGGCAAACTTCTGCCTGCTCCTAAACACACAATGAAACACAGAGATTATTCAATGTTCAGGCTTGCTCGCACAGATTTGACTGCTGTCCACATACTGCCGTCTGATCTTAATCCTACGTAAATATATTACAGAGATGAAAGAAAAATAAGTTCAATCCAATCCTAAATGAGACCTCATGAAATGTTTTAAGTAAATATATTATCTCTCTTCATGATAATCTTATTTCAAATACATCCCTCCCAGAACCAAAACTGTTTCCAGTCTCTTTTTTTTCTTTCTGCACAATTTCGAATAACATTCCTGAGTAACTTCCTTTTAATGAAGCTTTGTTTCTTTTCGTCTCAATACATAAATCTTCTTTTCTTCAAGTTATTTAATTTGATTGAAGGTCCTGTGAGGAGCTTTAGTTTTGTGCTGATTTTGGCGCCCCCTGTGGACAGAGCAGTACCTATCATCTCTTTGCTGTATTTTGTCCCATACATGTACATGTTTTATAAGTATTTGTTAATTCACTGTGCTTTATCATATCTGAAAAGTGTATGACTTGGGGAAAAATCTTTGCAACTGAAAACACACAAACAAAAAAAGGCTTTTGGCAGCGTGAAGGTAATTACTAGGCGCTGATCGTACGTCAGGAGCACCAGGACAGTTTCTGTTGGCCTGAGGGTATATTTGGCCTGCCAAGTGCTGTCAGTATGAACAGCAAGAATGAGTGAATGGACCTCCTTTAATGCATGCATCATCATATGTGAGTGCTCGCAATTGGTTTATTGTGCTCAGTTACTGAAGTGTCTTGGCCGCAGTGTGCAAAATATGAAGTCATAGCAACAAACATATCAACTGTCTACTTGCTGCTTCTAAATTGACCTAAGGCAGCAGTAGTAAGTCTACAAATAGTCAGTATGGCTAGCTAAGAAGCCGTGTTAATAGGAGCTTGCGAAATCAGCCCTACAGAACTAAATCATATCAATAAAGAGCTGATGAAAGTGCATACAAACTTTAGCCTACAGCTAATTAATGAACCACAGTAGCTTTATCATGCCCTTACTGGGATCAGTAGAAAGATCATGAACGCCATCTACTGGTCCACTATAACATTGCTGATATGCTGGCTTGCTTTGGTAGCCGGTATAAAGACCTCCATGTTAAATTTAGTCTGTTTCATAACACTAAAAATTCCTCACAGGAGCCTTAACAGCTTTTATGCAAAGAGTTTGTTCAATACAAAAAACTTTTTATAAATGAAATCATTCCACGTAACTTCTCATAACTCCAACCCTACTGTCTATGATAAGAGTTATCATAGATCAGCTGAAAAAGTTTTATTTCTAAGGATTGAATGCAATCCGATCCACCCCGAAGAGAAAACTGAAAGATTTGCTTAAAGCCTCTGTATGTAGTTTTTTGAGTAGTTGTGAAAGACACTGATATTGATACTGATGCCTCTGGATGACCTATGAAGGCAAATGAGACCACCAGCATCAAGACTGACAGTTTCTATATCATAATTTTGAATGCCTGAAACAACTGAGAGGTATCAGAGCAGACGACTGACAGCACACTGAAGAATGACCTGTCTTTATGTTTCCAGCAGCAGTTATCACAATGAGTGACACATCTAACTCTTCAGATCCTTTGACTGAAAGAAATAACCTTGGTATGTCTCCAATACAATTAGACAAGAGATAAGATGTAAACATTTGTCCACAGGGGGTGTCAAAATCGACACAAACCAAAAGTTCCTCACAGGAGCTTGAACTTTTAAGAAATGATTACCCTTACCTCATATCATATCATCATATAAGCAGTTTCTGAGGTTTATCAACATTGATTTGTTCTTTGATTTGTCAATTTTGGGAGTTGATCAAATAAGTATTATTTACAATGTATTATCTAAAATTTTTGACATTGGTTTTTCTCGAGTTAAACTTTTGGATAGATGCACCTTCAGTGTCGATTTGATGAAGATATTGGCTGATATTTGCCCTCTTGACAGACAACAGCCGAGCAAATAATGAACCATGCACTGATGTCAGTAGTTCCCATTTATCTGTATCTTACCACTTCTTATCGTTGTCTTTATTGCATCAATTTAATGCAGGCAAGCCCATCTAACAGGTGATTCAGAGAATAGTGTTTCTTTTGGGCAGAGGGTGTTTTTGAGTTGGACAAACTGACAGATCAGAAAGAAAGAAAATGCCTGAAGTGAGGGACACATTAAAACCCATCATATTTAATGGCTCATATTAAAAACAGACACCAAGAATTACAAAGAAGTAAAGAAAGACAGTGGTATGAAATCAGCTAACGGCTTGATAGTTATTTTGAACATTGGTATCACCATCTGCCCTGATTTTCACAATCCGTGCATCTGTTCTCTTGAAATGGAGGCTTCATGCTCTCTCTTCCAATATGAAGGCAAAATCATTTCTTAAATTTCAGGTTGCTTCATGCAGCCAAGGCCAATCCAACAATAAATCAACACAACAATCAAGCGGTGAGTATATGGGTGGAGACTGCGGGTAACAGCAGGTGTGATCAAACTGGTCCAACCGCCTTGAAATGGAGACCAAATCATGAAAATGCACCAAACACCATAATAAAACTCATTACAATAAAACTGGTTTGGCAAAGTAGAGCTAATAAAACACAGAATACTGAGCTGCTACCTATTTAATAAGCTATTAAACAAACCTTGGCATGATCAGGTCTTGTTTCATCTGAACATGTCACAGGCTGCCAGCATGAATACACTGCCTGATCAGTAACATGGAGATGTTTTATTTGATGCAAACATTTCCACCCTCTCTACCTGGTCTGATGATGTTTTATTGGACTGTTCAGCACCTTCTTTATCAGAGTATATGTGAAAGAAATGTAATTGACAACATTAGTTAGTTGTTTTTTAACTGTTTGGCTTTCTCCCCGACCGTTGCTGCCCTACATAAGAACCTCCTCTGGGCTGAGTGAGACCGGCTGAGCAAGTCATGCAAGTGTGCATTGTTGCATGTCCACAATAAAGTGTTTTTTTGGTTTGGGGAATGATTTTAGACAATGATGAAGGGGTTGAGCTAGGCCAGGGTATTTGTTTTTTACTTTAGACCTTTCCTCCCAGCACGCTACAGCTGCTAGATTTGACACTAACAGTGCTACTTTCTGTACTGTACTGTATGTTATTTCCTCTCTGTGGCCCTGCTGCTTGTGGAGCTGACCATGGTGCTGAAATATAAATCCAGATCTGGGAGCTTATCGAGCATCCCACTGTGAATGTATACAGTGGCTAAGTTTAAATTCTAACTATTCTAACAGTTCTTGCATCTTTAATCACCCAAACAGAATAAAAAAAAGCTCCTTATAGGCGGTGAAATCAGCCGAAACGTTTAAAATTGTTAAAGGATATGACAATACAGACGTGTATAAACATGTCAATGATTTAAACAGATAGATGCAGGAGCACTAAAAACAGAACATGTCATCAGAGGGCAGTTTTAAGTTTTGGTTCCTGTAACTTGCTGCTGGTACCGCCACAAACCTGACTAGACCTCAGATTATCCAATGATTTTAACCCATTGTTGTTAAGATTCAAAATCAATCATCCAAATGTTACACCAGACAAAAAGTACACAGACAGGGCAATGTTTTTAGGGAGTTCATGGTGAAACCCTACATTTTCACTGCATTTTCATGCCCTTAGATTTTATCCACACGTGTTGAGGTACACTGCAGTTTAGACTTAATTTGTCTTAATTGACAGGATCTCTGAGGAAATGTGGGGAGAGAGTGGGAATGACACGAACCAAATAGCAACAGTTTCAGGAGTCAAACCTGCAACCAATGAACAAAGACTGTGGCCTCTGTTTATGAGTGGCCTGTGTTAAACAGGGGGCCCTTTTCTTTCTTTCTTTCTTTCTTTCTTTCTTTCTTTCTTTCTTTCTTTCTTTCTTTCTTTCTTTCTTTCTTTCTTTCTTTCTTTCTTTCTTTCTTTCTTTCTATTGTTTATAAGTCCTAATAGGTGCTTGCACACCAGTTATGAAGCGCCCTCTGCCTCACACTGAGCAAGGGTCTTATGTAATTGGAAATGTACCTTGTCGAAAGCTGGTGCTCAGTTAAAGGTAATGTAGACAAATACGTTTTTGTTGTATTTTATTCTGAGTTTTATAAGATATAAGTAAAAATATAAGTATATTTTAAGTATTTTTACCATTTTTGCAGCAATCCCCAAACAAAGTAATGTAAAAAATTAAACAAACACAGCTTTATTCATTCTGTCTAACCTTTTCATGGTGACATCATTGAATGGTTAGACAGCTTACGTGCTTGAATGGGTTCATAATGCTGAAGCTAGCCAGAGTGAGGCCTCTCTATGTGACTAACTATTTACAGTGAAACTGGGACTCACAAGAAACAGATATACTGATGCTCCTTTGCATTTATGGCCAATTTGTGGCTTTTATTTTGCAGACATAAATTCAGTGCAGTGCAGAAAGTCTTGGCGAGAATCCGTTTCACCCAAACTAGATTACACTACACGTATAGAGAAGTTTCCAGGTGTTCCTGGAGGCATTTATGGAAGTCAAACGGTGATAAAAAAAATAAGTTGTTGATAGGTTTGGAGATTGCAGTCAGCTCAGAATTAACAAACTTCCTTTTGTTTCTGTAACAGCATAAATATTAGCTGGAAGGTGGTTGGTAGCGAACATCAGTGCATATCTAAAGATTAACTGGTTACTCAAATTTTTACATTAATCTGGTTTATTACTTTGAATTCAGGGGTAAACATTAAGCTTTTGTTGACAGCATTTGAGCTTCCCATCCTGAGTGTGATGTCACAGAAATATGGGCGCTGTGTGACAAAATCTTCGATAAAAACTATTTCAAACTGAATGAACATGTACATGGAAATGCAGAAGAGGGAACTCTAGGTCAATATCTGGAGTGATCGCCCTCCAATGTCATCATATCGGAGAGAAACGCGCTAAAGTGCCCTCTTGGATTCCATTGTAGGAGATAATACATTTAAAAATGGCCTTCTCTGGTGCTCTTTCAGAGGAAAATGCATGAAAAAGTGCCCTCTGGATGCTCCATCTAAGTAAAAAACATAAAAGGGTGCCCTTTTCATGCCCCTTAAATGTAAACAATGCAAAAAAAATGTGAAAAAAGTGCCCTCTGGATGCCCCTCAAATGTACAAAACGTAGAAAAAGTGCCCCTTGGATGCCCCTTAAATATGTAAAACTTGGAAAAATTGCCCTCTGGATGCCCCTCAAATGTAAAAAACATAAAGGAAAGTGCCCTCTGGATACCCATGTAGTTCATTATGGTATGTTATGTTAATTATGAACTATAATCAATAATATATAAATAAATACATAGTTTTGTGTTTCTCTTTTTCATAATACAATTTCCAGCAGAAATGGTGTCATAAATATTCACCAGAATGCAGGAATTAAGTCAAAATTAGTATCAGCTGAATATGTAGTTGATCATTTTCCAACCAGATGATTTTACAGTGTATCTGAGCAACAATGGTTTCATTCTCTACCAGATCATACACTGTAGCTAAAAATAGTCCATAAAAAACATTTCTTTCTAAATTTAGCTACATGTGACACATTAAATGATCCGTTACTGAGTTGTGTGATATCTCCTTGTGTCTGCATGGTGACGTTTGGGAACCCCTCTCTAGCGCACATGGTCTATAATTAAAATGTTGCACGCTGACATACTGTAAATGTCAGCCCATAGCCATATATGTGCATGTGTGTTAAACCTCAGGCTCCATGGGGATTGTTTCAGCACAGGGGAGAAGTGTGTTTTTGTGTGTGTGTGTGTGTGTGTGTGTGTGTGTGTGTGTGTTTGTGCATGAGTGTGTGTGTGTGTGGTCAGAGCGGATAGCTGCTGGAAGGATGGATAAGGACAGACAGAGGGACAGAGAGAAGGAGCAGAGAGAGAGAGAGGGGAGAGAGAAGGATGAAAAAAAAAAAGGGGGATGCGCGTCATTCTAACACGCAACGATTGGTGGGAGCGAGGCGGAGGGGGAGGAGAGCACAAACACTCTTACAGTGAAAGGTTTCATACAGCACTGCAGCATGGTTCTGTAGATTTGCATCAGCTCTTCTTATATAACAGATAATATCTTATTTTGATCCACCTCATGCACCTTACACAACTCCATGTCCATTAAATGGAATATCTTTTCATCCACTTGATCTTAAAAATCAAGTTTCATCATTGTACACTACATTTACGTATGTTTTGTTCATCGCAGAAATATTGTTCCACGTATTCTTCTCTCTCTGCTGTGTAACTCCTCGGCACAGAGTAATGGTTGGAGTATATGATGTAGACTCCAAATCACGTCTCACATTTTTAACCACTGCAAAGCACACTATGTTTAAACACTGGGATATTGTGTGAACCTTTGATGGCGCCAGGTCTCAGTGTAGTGAAGTTGAATGGTTGGTGGTCTATTGCTTCAAAACCTTGAGCTGGGAATTGTGGCAGCCAATGTTTTGCTTGTTTTGAAGCCAGAAGTGATCTAATTGGATGACAGGGTACATATCCCAACACCTCTTTGATTGACTCATCACTGTAATGGCAATTTGTCATCCATGATTAGTCATAGCTTTAGGCAAGACTTGCTTTAAAATCCTTTTTTCCCCTAGTCCAGTATCTCGACCGCTTATCCCATTTGGGGTCGCGGGAGACTGGAGCCTATCCCAGCGGACTTTGGGCCGAAGGCAGAGTACACCCTGGACAGGTTGCCAACCTATCACAGGGCAAACATGGAAAGACAGACAGCCACTCTCACACCTACAGGCAATTTAGAGTGACCAATTAACCTGGTAAGCATGTTTTGGACTGTGGGAGGAAGCTGGAGTACCTGGAGGGAACCCACGCATGCATGGGGAGAACATGCAAACTCCACGCAGAAAGGCACCTGCCCGCCTGGGGATTCGAACCAGGAACCTTTTTGCTGTGAGCCAATAACGCTAGCAACTGCACCACCGTGCAGCCAAAAATGAGACTTTAATTTACAAAATGATGATCATTATAGCGGAGAGGTTGTCACACTTTTCGCCTTCATACCTGTGACTCACTCAATTTTTGAGTTGGAGTGCTCAAATTATTAAACAAGTACCCACATTAGTTTACTACAAATTGAGCGTATTCAGACCTCTGCAAGATATACTAGACCTCATGCGTCATTGTCAAATATATAGTGTCCCTTTTATACAACATGTCAGGGTTAATGGTAGAAATTAAGCAAAAGAAGCAAAACCAGAGGACACAACATGTATTGTGTTTCAAAAGAAGGTTTATCTAAAAGACAAACATTCCAGAAAAAGGTCTTTCTCTGTGAGTGACCATATCTCAAATCCACTTTGTCTTTGACATACATGTGTGTGGGGAGATGTATAAATTAGTCAACACTAAAACTTCTTAATAGTTTAAATCCATAACAAATGCTATATGAATCTATTCAAATATTGATACAGATGTTTAAGTTACAAACATATATAAATTGATGTGTAAATATGGCCTGATGGGAATGCTAGCTCAGCCATCATAGCACAGACCAGTGCAATGCCATATTGATGATGTCATCAGACGCAGAGAGGACGTGCATCAGTGTTTTGCTAATGGTAAGTTATTGTGCAGTATGCAGTACATGCTGTTTGAGTATGTAAGTAGGTCAGTATTTGGTTTTGGACATATCCATAAACTGTATCAGAAATGGACAACATGACCAATATATAGGAGCTCCCCCTCTGACATAAAGCCTGCCCCCTCCATGTAAACAGACGAGTCAAAGACATCAAAATACATGCCAAATAATGTTTTATTAGCCTTCAGATGTTGTTTTTTTTTTTTTATATATTTGGAGGCACACTTCTGTCAGTCTTTCTTTTCCACTGCATACACATTCTGAGACATTATTAAAATCAATTAAATGCATTGTGACATGTAACGGGATGGTTCTAATGCTTTTAAGAGATGTGTTACAACTAGCCCCACCGCTGTCAGTTACTGTTTAGCTTGCTGTATTTATGCCTGAGCAACTACAATTTAATCCAACATAAATCATATGATTTTATCTGCAATATATTCATATGACTTGATCAAAATTCACTTCAAAATATATATTTCCCTCTGTAGAAACTAGTCGCAACTGTTTATAACTTAGAAAGTCATCATGTGGGATCAGGAAGTGGGAAATGATCATGTCACTCCTATGTTGTCCCTGATTGGTGGAGATGGTGGTGTTGCAACAACCTTACCTGGTAACCTCGAAATTGAAGCTTGGCACCATAAATTAAGAATAATGTTAAGGCTATATTGAGTGAAAGGTGTTTCATTTAGTCATAGATAGGTGCATCAAGTGGTGACAAACTGCAGGGAAATAGAAATAAAGCAGACTGAAAGGGATTTGTGTTGGCTTCACATGTGAAACCAAGGGGTTCTGTCCACAATCCTCTGCAAGTAATCAATGAAAGCATATTTACAGTTTTAACAAAAGGCAGTTTCTTCACCAAGTCTTTGTATTTCAACATGGCTGTTTTCATAATCTCCTATTTTTCAGTAATAAAGAGCAAAATAACAGAAAGGCTAAATAAGGTGCTTCTGACCCTACAAAACCCACAATGCCCCTTCGAGGAACCCTTCATTTCCTGTGTGTTATAGGCTCACTGTGAGCGCGCATCCTGACGCTGAGTGGAGCCCCCCATTCTCAAATGAGGGCCGCGCGCTCCCGCCGCAAGAGCAGTGAACGCGCTTGAGGGGCTGCGGTCCCATTGACGGTTCCGTCTCCCTGACAGCAGCATCAGCATCAGCATCAGCGGCGGCGCTGCAAAACAAGAAGAGTCCGCCTCGCCCCGCAGACACACGGCCAGCCGGCCCACCGGACCTAGCGGAGACCCGAGCCGCCTTCAGGGGACCCCCCCTCTCTGCCCGGCCTGAAGGAAGGCAGCGAGATCCTCCTCCTCCCGTGTGCCAGCATCCCGACCGAACGCCGGAGAGATGGGCTCCCCGTGAAACGGAGGTGGTGGAGGGGAGAGGCGGGCGGGCGGGCGGTGGGAGGGGGGTGGGGGGAGAAGACAGCGGAGCAGCAAGAGGGAGAAGGAGAGGCTGAAAACCGGGAATCACAGCGCTATACCACCGCCACCACCACCGTCACCGCTGCCACTACTACTACCGGAGCTAGCCCCGACTCTGCTGCTGCCGCCGCCGCCCTGGGTGCCCCCCACCACCGCCATGGGAACTCCGCATCAGTCGCTCCAACCGCCGCTTCATCCGTGGGCCATGTCGTGATCCGTGGGCTCCGCCAGCGGGTTTTCTATCCGTGATCCCGACCGAGGCGAAGAGGAGGAAGAGGAGGGAGGAGGAGGAAGCAGGGATAGAAGGTGGTGGTGGTGGGGAAGATGTTCGCCTCGGTGGGCCCTCGGGGCGGCCCGCGCCCACCCGTCGCCCCGGCCATCCCGGAGCCGGACCTCAGCCATCTGACAGAGGATGAGAGGAAGATCATCATGGCTGTGCTGGCTCGGCAGCGGGAGGAGGAGGCGAAGGAGGAGGCCATGTTAAAGTAAGAGAGAGGAAGAAGAGTGGGATAGTGTGTGTGTGTGTGTGTGTGTGTGTGTGTGTGTTTGTGTGTGTATGTGTGTGTGTGACTGGGCCTGGGCTATTTCCGTTCTGAAGATCCACCTCCATTCTCTCTTATGGTTGAGATGTTTCTGCACTGTATCTGCCCATGCATGCATTCAAAGGTTCGTGTGTATGAGTGTGTTCATTCTGCAGGTCCCTCCACACAGAACTCACCAACAGGCCCATAAGAGCTACTGTGTGCATGCACGGCTGGCCAGTGTGGACCAGGTTCACCTCCAGTTTGCAGATTCTCTCTGCTCCATCTGTGGGTCAGGAGCTCAGGAAGGAAGAAGAAGAGGGTGATAAGAGGATGAAGGGGTGTGTCATCACATGCCTCATCAACAGCAGAAAATAAAAAGTAATCTGTCATCTGAACTTGCTCTCTTAAAATCACCAAAGCCTGAGCGGAGTATCAGGACTTTAACTAAAATATTTAAACAGTGGATGCAGCAGAAGTCTTGCTGAAGCCTGGCACTCAGAGTAGCAAAAGTAAAACCCTCCCTGTTGGCTTTTATCTGTGCAGCATCCATCTCAACAGCTGCTGTTCTCCGCTCTGGGGTGCGGTTGAGCCTTTCCCAGCCGTATGCACTGTATGTAGGCCAGTGCTCTTGCAACAGACATCACACGACTGTTACAGAACCAGTAGGCCTGTAACAGCCGGGGAAAAGGTGCCTGTGTAATGTCATTTTGAATCAGGAGCTGCATCCACCTCCTCCTCTTTACCACCACCATCCAAACACACATGCATACATGGGCGAAAAGTCTTCTCCTGGTTATTTGACTACTGCAAATTGGTGCAGAAAGGAGCCCACATCCAGCCCGTTTACCTCCTGCAGGACCAGAAAATGTTCAAAGGTTCCCTGCACGGTCTGCATGGAGCTGCATGCATAGATGGGCTGATAGAAAAGATAGAGCGACCCACCTAAGCGAGGCGCTCCTCAAGCTTTACGTCCCTGTTCTATTTTAAGCCCTCTGTGCGGACTGATAGCCCAGCACTGGAACGGAAGATCGATTCATTGCATCTAAAGAAGGAAATGTCCAATATATAGCTCCGGCTCTAAGTGGCTATGCATCATTTTCAGTAATGTATTAGAAGCCATGGATTCAGTCATGTCATACTGTGGCGGCTGCAAATAAGACAGGGCTGTCAGCACATACATGTCTTGTACTATATTGGCCTCAGCAGTGTTTCCTCTCATCACTGTTTGGATGGAGAGCAGTGTGTGTGCGTGTGTGTGTCTGTACGATTAGGTCTGCACTGAAAAGCTGCACTGGTTGACTAATACATGCATGGTGAGTGTACTAGCAGCAGGGTAGTGTGGGTTGTAATGCAGAGAGGCAGAGAATACTCCACTCTTCGGAGCATTTTTAGGTATACTTACCATCACTTTCCGTGCTTTAAAAGCATAAAGGATCACTGTATATACACATACGCTGTGCGTTTATAGCTGCAGCGTATATGAAATAAAGAGGGTAAACAATTATGTACGGTCAATACTTATCATCTGATGATTTAAAACAAAGAGAAAGACAACAACTAAAGATAATTGCTAACCTCTGCTTCAATCCTTTATATCTTCTTTAAAGCTTAAAACTCGGTTACATAAGTAGAAGAACGTAGTACAGTAAAGCTCCTCCCCACAGCAATACAACAGACACCAATGACCTATAAATAGCACTCCTCTACCACCCTATAAACATTGACATTTTTAAACCTAGAACTGTAGTCACAAATCCTCACAGTGTGTGTTTTAATGACACCGAAGTGATCAAACTCACTGACAGTTTAAGAGGAAGGACATCCCTCCTTACAGCACAGAAACCACACAGTGTGCACTTTTACAATAAAAGCTCACTCATCTGAAAAACACGTCATGCAGGTGTGTGGTGTGTCTCGCAGTCTCATCACGACTGAATGGGAAAAATGTGCTATAAATAGAGTAGATACATTGCAGTGCATTGTGGTCATATACATATCAGAGTCTTCTCTCTATTTGAAATATCCCAGCTGTGCTGTTTCACCTGTGATGCATCATAGGAATACCAGTGTTTTCTAACAACAAGCAAAAGTCAGATGTCAGCACAAAACTCCAGCGTGTTTTTACGCAGATCTGAGCTGTGAAATATCTCAGGATGGAGTATGACAAGTCCAGCGTTCATCATTTTGAAGACTGAGGGGGGAAAAAGACCTTAAAAGGAAAGGAGGACCTGACACGTGATGCATGTTTTAGCCCAACAAATGCAGCGTCCCATCTTTTCACTCCTGATACTGTCTCTGATTCATCATCGCAGGGAATCTGCAGAAACAGAGCAGGGACCTGAAACCAGCACAGTCTTTTTTCTCTCCTAAGTGATGTCAGGTTGTGTGTGGATATGACTGAAGTGTCTAGTTAACATGAGAACAGGGTTGCTCTAACACTTTGATTAACATCATGTCAAGAATGCATTAAGCTGATCATGGAAACAGACTTATTACAAGCCATTTAAAGTTTGCAATGAATCAGATCCCTTTAACAAGTTCAGAAGTGGTGTCGATAGCAATCTATTGGATCGGAGATAGATTCACTTGTTACAAGATATTACCATCATGTAGTTGCTGGAGATTCAAAATGTAAATGCATTTTTTTGTCATTTCGGACATTCATCGTCTTCCCCTTATTTTCCTGCAAAATTAAAGTCTATTATATATGTATATGTATATATATATATATATATATATATATATATATATATATATATATATATATATATATATATATATATATATACAATATAAAAATGTTAAGTTCGGGGAGTCATTACGCATAACAAAGAAGTCTGCACCTGTCACCTGTCATTAGCAACTATTAAATCACTATTGCTTACACACTGCAGCCTGAAACTGCTGTTGGCAGTATATTCCACTTTTACATTTTATAATCAAAGTTAGGCAAAGTTGCTGAAACTGTTTAGAGTAAATGTTAAATGTTCTTAAAAAAAACTGGTAAGTTTTGGGGCCTATTGGTTTAAGCGTCCCTCATTTACAGAGGCTACAGTCCTTGTTGCAGAGGTCGCCGGTTCGATTCCAGGCCTCGACCATTTGCTGCTTGTCTTTTTCACGCTCTCTACTCCCCACATTTCCTGTCTGTCTTCAGCTGTCCTATCATAAAGGCAAAACCACCCCAAAATTATAACTTTGAAAATAAAAAGTGTGGTAAGTTTTAGGAGACAGCTTATTGATTTTCATACTGTACAGAAAAGGGTGGAAGCCAAACGGTGTCTGAAATGTTGCAACACAGCCAGCAATCCAAAAATATATAGCATTAGGAATTTTGAATACCTGATTTGTTGACATATCATAACCTCTGATCACGCTAATGTAGTCCTTTAATAATCTGAGTACAGACACAATCCAGTTAAAACCCCACCCTTAACTTTATTTAATGATTACATCTCATAAAGTAGAATCCTTTAACTCAGATTGTTATTAATGCAGCATCCTACTTAACCAGATTAACTCAAGAATGTCCACCTACGTCAGCTGCTGCTTATTTTTAACTGTCAGTACAGCAGAGGATGGCTAGAACAAAGAGCCATCACCATATCTAACATGCAAAAAAGTCTCATAATGAGAGGGGTGCTCGCAGTGTTGACGATGAAAAGACACGTCTTCTGTTTTAGACAGCGTGGGTGTTGGCGGGGATTTCTCGCTCTTCAGTTTCCTGTGTGATCAGACTGATCAGAGCCCACGGTTCATGATTATGGATGAGATGGATTTAAATCAAAGTGTGAATGTGTCAGGGGACGTACTGGAGACATGTTGTCCAAAGCCTGTCAACGTACCTGAGTCTAAATGAGTATTCTTACTTAGTTTGTCTTTGCAGTGTTTGTCCTTTTAGTTTGGTTTGTTTGCAAAGTTCCCTTAGTGTCAGGTGGCGTCCAATGGCCTCTCAGAAGGAGCTAAGAAAAGTGAGCTAGGACATAACTCTGATACATTTCATTAGGAGTGAATCCACAATAAAACCAGCCACACTAATCAAACTAAAATGGTTATCCCTGTGCTGAAATAATTTGGGGTATAAATGACTAATAGTGTTAAAAGTTTGGGAGCTCTTTGGGAGATTTCTTCATCAGTGAAATTAGCTGTCATTGCTTCAATGTATTACTTTCTCCCCATCCAAGAATATCCACTATTTTTGATAATCAATTTTTTGAATAATCAGTTTTTTTGTTGCTACAATCAAACTTTAAAGTTCTCCATTCAAAGCCACCAAACTCCTTTGACAAAAACAGCAATTCTGGCCTGAACACACATGACCTGCATGTCCACCACTGAGTTAGTTTTGTGTTATTTAGTGTTACAGAAATAGTTCCTCGGATCCAAACAAAACATAAACGTCACAAAATAACACCAACAAATGTAAAAACATAGTCAGGGGAGGACAAGCGAGTCCTGTTTTGTGAAAGGTAAAATTAGGTGTTTTGTCAATGGAGTCTGGTGGGTCTGAAGAGAGCAGTGGAGTGACTCTTTCTGGTTGAAAAAGAGATTTCACTTCAGCAAGACAGATCTTTTTCTGTAAGGATCTGATCTGTAATTTTGTAGGACACTTAAAATAACAGTCTTAGTCTGTCTGAGTCAAAATCAAGCACTGTTATTGGATGTTCTTTGAACAAACGCGTTTGTTGTCCACAGATTGCATTACAACCATCACAGCCCATCCCACTACTGCAAGCTGAAGCAATCTTACTGGATCCTTTCAAATGCTTCTCACATCTTTTATCCGTTTAGTCTGTACATTGTTGTAAAAATAGGATCCCGTCTAAAAATACCTCCTTCAAAGGATAAGGTTACATGAGGATAAGAGGCGAGTTCATGCTGTTGCAGGATGATAGATAAATCTGTTCAGAAAATCTGAGGAATTTATGGGTCTTGAACAGAGTTTCAAGCATATTGTTAAATTAACTCCATATGCACAGCAAAGTTAACTGAGATCTCCCAAAGTAAAGTTCTTGTCTTTACTTCCTTTGTTTCAGAGAGGAGAAGCCCATCCAAGCAAGAACGGTGAACCTGGTTGGGCAGAAGAAACCTCCGCAGCAAAACGACGTCCGGTGAGTGACAACAGTTTTTACTCAAACACCTACTCACCATCACTCAGTAGACAAAGACTTCAAAGCTGGACTAAAATTAGTGAAAGTAGGTGGTTAATTCTTTGCTATTGCGTTATTTTATCGTCAGAACACCCCACTGGCCAAACATCCTCCTTTTATTAGCCTGCAGTCTGTCCTTTGTCTCACATTCATGTTGGTTGTGAAATGTATTCTACACCTTGGATGAGTCACAGCATGAAAGATAAATTTGTGTTCTGGTGACTGTCTCTTTACAAGTGTGACTCAGGCCATTATTATGCAATTTGTATGATACTGTAAGTGGAATGGCACTGCACAGGGACCTTGTTTAGACGGGGAGATTTGTTTTCACAAAATATGCCTCTGTGGTTATCTCTGAAAGTATATATAAGGAAGCCCCACACTCCTTAACCTGAATGACTTTATACCCTGTTAAACACACAGGAAGTAGCTGTCTACCATCCCTTAGACAGCATCCACAGAGCTTTCAGTGTTAAGATGGACATAATCAGTGTGATAAGTCCAGTCCAGATCCTGTTGAGTCATTAGAAACCAAAGATGTTGCCGCCTGTTTCAGAGGTGTGTCTTAGGCTGGATTCAGGCGCTCTGCTGTCTCTCAGTTTGCTCAGCTGTCCTGTCAAGCTGCTCATCAAGAGGAGAGACTTACATTATCTGTATGGTTTTTGTGCAGGTGGTTTTCAGTCACTGTTTTTGCAACAACAAAAGAAACAAACTTGTCTGTAACAAACATAATCGTGGGACTTCCTGGGAGGGAATTCCCATTTGCAGAGTCTCCATGAAAATGTAGAATCTGTACTTGAGGGTCTGGATTTTCAGTACGGAGTTGTTCTGGTTTGTGTTTGTTGTACATTGGCAGTCCCAGTATTATTGACCAATCAACTATTAGCAGGCTTTGGTGTATGAAGGAAAGGCAGCCAGTAGGGAGAGCAATAGCAGGTGTAACCTAACGTAACCCCTGGTTAGATGTATTTATCTTTACAAACATGCATGTGCAGCTAACAATCCATGCTAGATTGAAAATGAACTTAGGTGACAATCTGCTTGATAGTGTGTTGCAATAACTAATAAGGGTTCAGATTTCCTGACTCCCTTGAATGCATCAGAACTGATCAATCTGACCTCCATTAAAAAAACAGCTTAAAAAGTTGTTGTCTTGTCCTCTTGGAGAGACCTGTGAAAGCTTACATTCATACTCCTCTAAAAATGTGCTTGTTGTTTCAGAAAGCTTAAGAATCACTTCTTTTTTTTCTGATCAGAGTGAGGCTTCTGCGTAACTTACTATTTACAGTGTAAATACAGAGAAGTTGGCCCTTCTTAGAGGCATATTGTGTTGAAATGATAGTTGATGGGTTCTGAGATTGATTTGGTGATTGTGAAAATCAATGTTTTGAACTTCAGGGTTTTGAGCGGTGCATTGAGCACTCGTGTTGCCGAATACCATGGCCTGTTGTCATTCCCAAATCGTCAGCTATTGTCTCTTTGTCACTCCCTACGCGTCTCAAAGTACTCTTTAGCATAGGCATGCTCACAGCGGATTTCAATTGTCACAGATCTGCATGAATATCAGATGCGCAAGACTCCTGCTGCAGCTTATGTGAGGTCATGTGAGGGAGTAGAAGTGTGGATATTATTCATTTTCTGAGTTTGTTTCACTTCATTGATGAGCTACAGCACGCAAAGACCAACCTGGAGAGATACCAGAGATGATTCAGCCTAAAAGCACCTCAAGCTACTTAAATATTATGATGACACACCCACAAAATGTGCTCGCCAGTGGATTTTTAACCTGGATCTACTTTATGTAAGACGACCAAAGTTGCCTTTTTTATCCTGCTAGTTTCTTACAGTAGGAGAGATGATAAAGAAGTTACAGAGGACCGTTTGTTGAAGCAATATGTGTATCTATTCACTCATGAATTAAAACAGCAAGTAAAAGATTACAGACTCTGAAGTTCAGAGGTCATTTACAACTCATTTGCAGCATTGCAGTAAGAAACATTCTTAACCTTAAATCTTAAGGTTTTAACTTTTTATTAGTTGTTACAACAAAGCAATCCTTGACTTATCAAATGCTTACACATGTCACTCTCACATCTCTTTTTCTAGCTGTTAATTCTGAGAATCACAGGAACTGTAGTGCTGAATGTTACATGATAAACTATAAAGAAATATTTGTCACAGATGACTGTGACATTTTGAAAAAGCCTCATGAAGTTATCAAAAAGAATTAGATGATTTTCTCGACATTAGAAATTCATTTATATTCTGCTTCAGAACTGCAAACCTTTTTACATGAAATTCTTCTGAAACCTTTGAAATGTTTCAAACTAACATCTTATTCACAATGCAGGAGGTGAGAAGTTAGCTCCTGTGGAAATAATGCCTTCTATCTTGTTTCCAATTAGTGGAGATTGCACATTGATGAGTTGGTCAGGAGTGGTTCTTTATGAAGGCTCTGCTCAGTGATCATCTTTCCTCCACCGCTCTCTCTCTCTCTCTCTCTCTCTCTCTCTCTCTCTCTCTCTCTCTCTCTCTCTCTCTGTGTGTGTGTGTGTGTGTGTGTGTGTGTGTGTGTGTGTGTGTGTGTGTGTGTGTGTGTGTGCGTGCGTGCGTGCGTGTGTGTGTGTAAAGCCTGGTTATTTGATCAGCGGGTTGTTAATACAGACTTGAATTGCGAACGTTACTTGAAACAGACTAGGTCGTTTCCACTCTTTGATGTTATACGAGCATCTCAGTCCCCGCTGGCTTATTTGCCCGTTGAAATGCAAGTTTTCATGCGTTCTGTTGGCGGTGACTTCTGCAGCCAGTAATGTCTTTTTTTTTCCTGCCACACAATGATCAAAGGATAAAGCTTGTTTATGCGCTATCTGTGTGCATTGTATATGTGTGTGTGTGTGTGTGTGTTGGATCAGAGAGTGAGTTGGGATTACAGAACAAGTCAGCTGGAGCACATCTGCTTCTCTTAGGAATCCCACAATATGGCGTCCATTTAAAACATTATACAATCTGTGCCTTTCCGGTCAGTATTCCCCGGATTATTCAGCTGACATTACAATCAGTATTCCAGCATGATTCCCTCTGTCTTGTTGAACTGGGGCAGATAGTATATATTGTATAAGCGATTTTAATGTGAAACACCTCTGATCTGGTTATGTATGGCTTGTTATATTAGGCTGCTGGGTTACTTTCAGACCAAACAGAGAAAATCAGCAGATTTTTAACCTCCTATCTTTCTATCTGAGTCAGGTTTTTAATGGCAAATCTCTATTTCTCCAGGCACCAGTGTGGACGCTTGGTGTGGATGACATTCTGACACAGATACAGTCTTTATCAGCTCGAATTTCTAGTCAACCCCTTTGCTTGAAAAACAACAACAACAACAACAACAAAACTACACAGTGAACTACAAAAATAGCATTGCAGAGAAGTCTTAATGGACATGAATACATTTAACATTGTTTAAACTTGATTTATTCATTCATTCTGCTAAACTGACATGAAATGTAAGAAAGTACCCATTAAAAAAAGGAAAATACATGTTTTTTTGCTATCACATTGATAACGTCCGTCTCAACCAAACGGCAACCTCCGGCCACGAAAATTGAAGCCACTGAAGTGTTAAAAACTGCAGTTTATCAAATGTCCGCTTGAGGCTGTCTTCGGAAGTACCAGAAACCACATACACACCAATTCAAAAAAGCAGATCTTTATAGCAGAAATAAACATGCTTACAGCCTGGTACTAAAAAACAAGTGTAGTCTGGATCGCTCATTTCTTTATCGGCACACACTGTACGGGGGGTGAATTTTTTCATACCACGGCAGTTTTGAAGCTATTAAGATTACGAGTTTTCCATTTTAAGAGACACAGCTGACTTGAAGGACAGGTGGGAACACTAGCTGTTGGCTAGGAGGCTCAAAGCCCACATCTTTACCTCGACAGAAGTTAGGCTGACTTCAGCATATCCAATATGGCTACCGCGGACGATTGGCTTCAAAACAGCTCTTCAGAAACAGATGAGTGACATCACGGATACTACGTCCATTATTTATACACTCTATGGTCTCAACTTGGTCTTTAAGGATAAGGTCCTTTAATCTCTGACTATGCCTGTCAAACATAAACTTGATATAGAAGGGTTGGTGAAAGTTAAGCAAAGTACAGTTAGGTTTTGAAGTTAGTTGTCATTGATAATCTTTGAACATATATTATCAGTACTGCAGTATGGGGCGGCAGTAGCTCAGTCCATAGGGACTTGGCTTGGGTCGCCGGTTCGAGTCCCAGCATGGACGAAGTTTGGCAAGTGGACCGTGCACCGAACCCCCAACTGCTCGGGGTGCACTGGTTGACGGCACTATCCTCACTCTGACATCTCTCCCTCAGCATGTTCACTGCATGTGTGTGCATTTGTATGTATATACCAAAAAAGCTGTATGTGTAGCATGTCCAAAATAGCTTGAGTGAAAAAATTTGATTTGATTTATTAATTTGATTAATAAAGTACCTTTCTTACTTTCAGTTAATTCTGTTTTCCGCAGAAACATGCTAACAAGCATTTATATTTATATTTATATTTATATTTTTGTCACCTAAAAAGAGAGATTGTATTTTATGATGACAGATACACACATAAAATAAAATTATGGTAGTAATTGCCAACATTAAAAACATTATATAAAAAAACTAAATCTGTTTTTGTTTAAAACTGATTTTTATTTGTAAGCAGTGCTAGCTACCTAATTCGGGGTAGCTGTATTTGATTTTATGCTAGTGGTTTATTGCTCGATATGTAGCTTTAGTTATATCTTCAACAAAATTTGCACTGTGATGAAGAACCTTTAAATTATAGAGCCAAGTTAACACTTTTAAAGTTAATGGAAATAAATGTGAAGTTTGCCATTGGTTTTGCTTCAGCCTGGTCGTTGTAATGCTAACTAGCTAATGGCTAAGATATGATAAGTTGAGTTGACTTGAAGTGGCTAACATTAACTTTATTAAAACTAAATGACAAATACTTTTTGGCAGTAGGTGTGGTTTCCTGATAAATATATATCTGATTTTATACAACCTAGTCTTCTATTGACAGGTGTTCTGTTGAAATGTGCTTCTTTGTCAAAAAAATACACCCGTATTGAAAAATATAACCTCATGGGTTTGAATTTCCAGTTGTGCAAATGTCAAAAAGGTACAAGTATCACATTATTACAACATGTGTTTTTATGTTGTTTGATTACAAACAGTGCTTATCATACTTTAAGAATAACGTGAGCGTGTTTAAGTATTCTATTATTCAACATGTAGTTAATATTTTAGGAGAAGCAGATCTCCTCTGACTACTATTCCCTAATAATGCTCCCAATGCGAGGATTTTAAATCATGTTTGCATTAATTTATGAGCACACTGCACACCACCATCAGCTTATTTCTTTATGCTGTGGTAAAGTAAGTGTGTTCATGCACATATCTACATGTGCGCAGGGCATCATGTGCAATGAAAAGGATTTGAAGACATGCTAAAGCCAGATTGCATTCATTTATCAGCATAACCACAAGCACCTCGGGTTGCAGCTCCTCTTCACATCTCAATGCCATTTGATCGAACACAGACGTGTTAGCAGAGAATGTACAGCATAGTGAAAACAATCAATACCTGCTGATATCAGTATTGAAATAAACTCATGATGGAGAACAATGGTCCCTCCTGTAAGTAAAATAAAACAAACACAGCTCAGGGAAGCCCTTGATGACAGACATCATCTGCTCATTGTGTTTTTCTGAAGCCATACTGTTTATTCACAGATTATTGTAACGTCTGTAGGAAACATGGTGGGCAGAGAAACCTGGCTGCTGATGGTCAGCTCCTGCCAAACGTTTGTCAGGTTGATCGGTTCAGTGGAGACAGAATGGACTTCCTGTGAGCTGTTGATTGAGCTGCCGCCAATCTGAGAGCACTGCAAGAGAAAAAGGCTTGTTTTAAACTTGACCACCGTGTACTTTTGAGTTTGTCTCTCGAGGTTTTATAAACTTTTAATAAGCCTGTAAGTTGCAGAAGTTTCTCAATCTGTAGGGGAACATGTAGTCCTTGAGCTGTAGTTAATCACCATATGCAAGACTTCCAAATGATAATATCTCTGTGTCACAATGTGTGCTATTAATGACCTTTTGTGACTGAGTGGATTATGAATTAACATTGTATTCCTGTTTGAAGTCTGTGCAGTGCTTGGTATCTTTAAATCATTTCACTGAAGTGTGTTCTCGCTAAGGTGCACCGCTGAAAACTTCATGTTAATGATGAAGTATTTCTAAATATCAAAGTTGTGACTGTTGCAGTCTACTCCATAGAATGTGCACACCCTAAGTTATGGAAATAATATGTCATGTGTCATATGTGCTTAAACCAGAGTGAAGTTAACAATTTTTATGCAGATGTGGATTTTGATGGATTGCATTTTTGATGCTTACATCATCTGCGTATATGTTAGAGTGCAGGTTTGAAACTTTGTTGCAAAAGTCTATTGATGTTGAGATTCTTAGGACTTCTCAGAAGACTGCTTAAGATATTGTTGATCCAAATTCACTGGAGAAACATAAAGCATTTCAAAAGCTTGTGGGGATACACCTGAGGAAGTATGACCATGGATTATTTACAAGTCTGTCTCATTATGTACACTACCAGTCAAAAGTTTGGACACACCTTCTCATTCAATTGGTTTAATTTATTTGAATTAACTTCCACCTTGTACTGAAGACATCAAAACTATGAAATAATCTGGTTTTGCCTTTGAACAACACAACTGATGGTCTCAAACACAAATGAACTCTTGACAAGGCTCATGTTAATTAGAAACCATTCCAGGAGACCACTTCATGAAGCAGACTGAGAGAATACCAAGAGTGTGCAAAGCTGTCATGAAGGAAAAAGGGGGCTATTTTACAGAATCTAAAATATAAAACATATTCTGCTTTGTTTAACACTTTTCTGTTCATTCAATAATTCCATATATGTTCTTTCATAGTTTTGATGTCTTCAGTATTAATCTACAGTTTTTACAATCATTACAATAAATACAAACCCTTGAATGAGAAGGTGTTTCCAAACTTTTGACTGGTAGTGTAGTTGTTTCTGCATCTTTTTATTGCAACACAAACTCAGCATAGTGTGTTCATAGTCCTGTAGTGAACCAGATTTGACCTGAAGTGTGACTTGCTGGATACACTGGATGCCGCTTTGTGGAGATGGATGGATCAGATCTCTCTATCTTAAACTACCAATGGTCTGCAGAGTCAGGGCAAAGTCAGACATTTTCAAACTGGACACCGATTAGCCTCAAGTAGCAAGGAGTAGCAGCATAGTTAAAGTAGACTCACTACTTTTTGTATGTGCCACTGGTTAATGCTGTGAACCCAGTAACATCAAGATTTAATTTTTGGATGCAGCTTAAAGGGGCTAACATTTGCTGGAAATTTTCAGCAAACTGGTTTGAACACACTGTGATGTTGCAATACAATCTTTATAATCAAAAGTAGGAAAACCCTACAAATCAAAGTTACAAATATTGTTGTCACTGAATCTTGTCCCTTTAAATATGTCAATCATTTTCAGTAAAAACTGTTCAGGTCAGATCAAACTCTTGGAATATGCTTTAACATGTGTAAGATGATTAGTCCCTCCAGCTACTGTCTGCAGACGTCTGCATACTTCCATACAGACAATACAGATGTACTGCAATGTAAGGATGTTTACATTCACAATACTAAATGTGATTGGCTCGGTATTCCCTGACTGCAGGGTGCCATGGCGATGGCCCAGCAGACCCGTAGTAACCTCATTAACCCCTGGGATTAACGAGGAGTCACTTCCTGACTTCATACAGGGATTGGCTGTTACCCTGGTCGTCCCATGAGTCTCGGCTTCAGCGGGAAGTAGAAAAGGAACGAACAGACACTCAGAATTTTTCCATATTCTGTGGGGGGGGCCTGAGAAATGTATGACTTGATGATGATGGAGTCCAAACTGTCATTTGGAGAAATCCATTCAGGGTTGTGTGTGCTTGGAATAATCTAGTTCTCCTGAAATGTTGCCCAACAATATATAATTAGTCAAAGGGAGGACAAACAGCCTTCAGGGCCATCGTGGTACATTTCTTAGTATCTGGCCCTAAGACTGTCAAGAAAAGTAAATTCATAGACGTTATTGATGTGTGAACTCTTCATTTCATGGAAAACAAGAAAAAAATGAAGACGATGACTACAATATCTGCCAGTTTCCCACATCTATGAGCTAGCTTGTCCCATACTTGCTGACCCTTTTTGATGTTTTGCCACTCTTCCTACTTTTTCCTAGATTTATATTCTTGATCTCCTCCCTTTTTGGATAAAAAAAGAAAATCTGTTTGTCCTCATTTTTAGTAGAAATATTACACTATATTTAAGGGGAATAGTAACTTACTTCAGTGCTATTGTGTAAGCCTGATTTATACTTCAGCGTAAATTAATATAATACCCTGCTGCGTAGGTGCAACGCAGAAGTATATTCCAGCCTTTAGTCTGAATGATGATCACTAACACACTTCAGACTTGGGTTGTCTTGTTGCAGGAAACACATAAAATGCTAAATTTAGGTAACCCCTGCAAACAGCATCATGTCATCTACAAAGAAAAATATATACTGTATATTCAGGCCAAAATGATTCATTACAGGCTCTCTGATTTTACTGTAGCACTGCATCACATGTACATGACAGGCTTTTTTTTTCTGAGGTCACTCTTGGGATGGGAAAATACCGCAGTGTTTTACTGAGGGTTCCAATTTATAGTCCTTTAGATCAAGGGTATTTGGCAATCATTACTGTTTCATCCTTTTTGTCTGATGAGCACTGTAAAGAAATAAACAGTGAGAATCCAGAGGGCCAGTGTCCATATTTCAAGTTTAAACGGCATATCTGATAACTCAGTTGTTAAACAACGGACAGACTGAGCATTCAACCATGTCTGTTTAGCTTACAATACTGAGCTGGAAGATATTTATGTCTTTTAATCTGTAACCTGCCTCATGTACAAACAGTTGTATAAGCTCAAAGGCTGCTAAATGGTAACATTAGCTGTTGTCTGATGGTAGTGACTAGTTATAAAATACCTCTTTTCAACCATTGACTGTCTATGAATCTGGACAACATGCCTCCGCCTCCCCTTGTTGTAAAAAACAAGATGTAACCAAAATGCTGTCTTGATGAGCCCTGACATATGGCGCGGGTGACGTATTTTGGAGCCAAGACATGCACAGAAGCGATCTGGCTGGTGGAGCCGCTGGACTGACGTCACGCCTCCTCAGCTCCACACATTAACTGAGTGATTAAATGTCAGAGATCAGGTCAGCACGGCCCACAGCAGAACAGATTCTTGTGCTGATTTGAAGCAGACAGTCACAGTCATTAAAAGTTCAGTGACTCTTCTGTAGTGTTTGCTAGGTTTCCTCAGCTCTACTCTGCTAATCCTGCAGGATCTGCATTTATCAACAGAGCTGTCAATCATGGCATCACATCCCCTTGTTTAAGCATCAAGTAACTCGGTAAAAACAAAGGGGCTCTGAAAATGACATGGCCACAGTGAATTAACGTACTGTTTTCATGAAGGAGGCAGGGTTTATAACCTGTACTGCAGCTAGCCACCAGGGGGAAATATTTTGGCTTCAATTTGAGAGGCACCTGTGTTGTCCATTTTTACAGTCTCTTTGCCATACAATGTTAATAATCTTAGACTATATCTGGAACAAAGCTGTGAGGTGCTCTAGCAACCTGAGCATGAAGTCTTGGTTAAACTGGCCCCTGTATTAAAATGTTCCATGGAGCCATGTTCCTGCAGATCTTAGAAGTTACTTCGGCTAGTTCGCTCTTACCACAACCACGGATACCCAAACTAAACTGCATCACCTTTGTCAGAGGAACAGGACCAATCAATGAAAGCTAAGGGGCCATGATATGGATTTGGAGCACCTTGAACTTTCTACTTTTTTTTAAGGGGGGCATTATCGCCTGTAATAGATAGGACAGCTGAAGAGAGACAGGAAGGAAGAAAGGAAGGAAGGAAGGAAGGAAGGAAGTAAGTAAGTAAGTAAGTGTGGGAAGACATGCAGCAAATGGTTGAGGCCGGACTTGCGAACACTCCATACATGGGGCACATGCCCAGAACACTTGGCCAACAGCGCCTCACACCTTGCACTTTCTTACCACTCCATTCCAACAACTCATATTTCTCACAAACTTACTTTAAATGCACGTCACCAAAAATATAATCTTGACATGATTTATTTTTATAAATTAATTGTTGTTGAGTTTTTCCAACTAACTTTTGCGTTTATTTTGAATACCTTGCCAAATAAAGTCTACTAAAAATCCTGTTTTAAAAGCAACACTCAGGATATCTAACACATTTGAGATAAAAAAAGGGTCACATAATATAATGTGATGATCTTTTTAAAGTAATAATTGGAGGATGCCTCTATGTGTGAGGGTACATCGTTATGTGGGAATATGTGTGTAGATGAGATTGTTTGTGTGCAGCGTTATATGGTGATACACATGCTGTGTGTGTCTGAGTGTGTACATGCTGCGTGTATGTGTGTTTGTGCTGCCTGGCTGTGTATGGCGTTGCCAGGCCATATGGAGCGCTGTCTGGGGAGCACACTACCCACTTAGCTCTGCTGTTGGCTCTGGTGCTCTCTCCATCTGTCCCTCCTCTTTCTCTCTCATCCTTCCTTCCATCCCACACTCTCCCTCTTTCTCTTTTTGTTCTTATCTTTATCTTTTGTTCTGTCTTTATTTTCTGTTTCTTGGAGCCTGGCCTCTTCTCTTACTCAAAGTCTCCTCCTCAGCTTTCTCTCATCTTTAGGGTTCATTCTAGTATTTTAATCACAGGCTCTATTTTTTGACATATTCTAGGATCTAAAGGACTTAAAGGAATAAAAAAAGAATTGCTCTGGTAGATTTTTTTTCAGACAGCAGGCTCTGATGGCTTCAACCTAATCATGTCAGTAAATCTGTCCAATAAAAGTATGACCACTAAGAGGCTTAATTTTGCCTCAGACAGGCACAGACTGTTAGTCTATTTATCCAACAGCATTACAAAAAGGTTCCTACAGATATACACCGCTTTGTTAGAGGGTGACATTTAACTTTTTGAAAGTGGAAACAATAGTTACATTACCCTCTTCACAACCACCAAACTCCATTGACAAAACAGCAGAACACAGGAGCTAACAATACCATACCACTGTACCTCTACCCGGATAGTTCTCTCTTGTGTTATTTTGCGTTACACAAATATGTTATTGGAGTCCAGCCAGCCTCTCAAAGCACCAAACTCAAAAGCACTGAAGAACTGAGGCTGCGGCGTTAGATCAGCAACTCTTGTGTTGTCCAAAGTTAAATTACTGGATTGTCAATGGGGTCTGGTTATTTAAAAAAAAAGCAAAGCAAAAGCTTGTGTCAAACAAGAACCCTGCTCTGTAAAAAAAAAAAAAAAAAGATATGTCTGCAGGAATTCTCATCAACCAGCCTTTTTATGCGGCACACTTTGGTACTTTGGTTGGGAGTATTTGCCCACAAGGACTGCATTATGACCATTACAACCAATTTCAGACTACTGGCTGTAGCACCCTACTGGAGCATTTACAACAAAAGTTTGATCTCATGTCAGTTTGACCCTAAAATATGTAAATATAAGGCCAATTTCGAAAGCATCAAAATTCTGCTTTAAATATAAACCAAAGAGAGTCTTTTCTGGATATTTGTGGAACATTAAGCATGTATGCACTTATACAATATACCCAACTGCTGTTAAACATTCACTGGACAGGGAATGGTATTACAGTTCAGAGCTTAAGCAATGAGCTGGTTGACTCCCTCCAGATTGTTGCAGGTCAGAGATATGGAGCACATGATTAATTGGACAACCAGTGGGGGTCTTTTGTTGTCTGCTCTTTAACAACACGTAGTGACACAGTAGACGTTTCGAGCTATCCCCCTGCTTTATCCCCACTGTCACCTCCATGGTGCCCCGCTGGGTGATCCAAAGGTCCAAGAACAGTCAATATCCTGATCATACTTCAGGGAAATATACACTTTAACTCATTTTAAACTGTTTTTGTATGGGATTGTGAGGCATCGTGCATGCAGCAGCTCATGGTTTACTCATTAACATTTAATTTTAGAGCGTTGGGATTAATTATAAAGAGATTATAAGCACTGAGCTTCTGGTAATCTATGAACTGGTCTTGCCGAGCCTCATGCTGTGGGGGATTTGGGATTGGATAGGATACCTGAACACTAACAAACATTTCAGTGGGTACTGTAGTTTGTTTTGTCCCAACTGTCAAACAGAGCTTCTCTGACACTGATACATACTGGTGTATACCTCCAGTACTGCCTTAGATATGGCACCTGATATTGGTGAGTATACCATTTAATTAAAAAAAATAATCATATCCATACAGATTTAAAATCAGTTGGTATCAGGCAAATTATGATGTGACATGTATGAATAACAACAGTGAGCTGCTAGCAGAGAGTGTAAAGTCAGTCAAAGCTAGCAAGAAGAATGCAATCTGTGTTTTCCACCAATATTATGTTTATAGATTTATTGCACTAGTATTGATGGGGAAATTAGCAAAAACTCAAGTCTACAATACAATGTGTTACGATATAATACAAGAGGATACGAAATAACACGCTATGATATGACACCATACAATATGATGCGACATGATGAGAGCATAGACTGTAAATAAAAATGGACAGCGTTGCTCCGGATCTTCCCGTTGTACAGTTCTGAAGCCAAAAAATCCCTCTCCTGGGCGCAGCCATTGTGCAGCCAGAGCCTGTGAAGCCACTGTAATAAGCTCCGTCACAAGACGCTGTGTGTCCTTTGAAGTTTCTCTTTACGGCGGCTGTTTAATCAAAGGAAACCCAGAGGTAAAACCCTGTTTTTTAAACTCTAATAACTAACGAAAAAGAAACTTTTCAGAAAAAAGAGGCCTTGTACACAAAACAGTCAAATACTAACTACATATCACCACAGCATACGGATGTGAGAAACATTCGTACGACGTGTATTTATTTTTTAAAGTTTGACAATTTGATTTGATATGATACAATTTGGTCCCATTTGTTGAAATACAATATGATTCGATACAATATGATATGATACCATACGCGGTTTTCAATATGACTCAACACACACAATGTGATGGGATTTGATACAAAATGATATGTGATATGAAATGACGTGACACGACACTGTACGATACGACACGGTACCACTTGACACAAAACAATACGACATGATACGATGTGGTACAACACGATACCACGCGATACGACAAGATACAACAAGATACGGTACGATACGACACGATACGATAGGGTACGATACAATACGACACGATATGACACAATACGACACGATACGATACTGTTCGTTATGAGACGACACAATATGATACGATACTCTTCGACGTGATCGGGTACGATAAGATACGTCATGATACGATACGACACGATACGATACGACACGATACGATACAAATCACGACAATAAAGGATGATACACTTTGCGGGCTAGTTTCTGATTCTGCAAAACAGAAGAGTTATATTTACGTAAAAAATATGTTTAATATCAAACCAAATGGTGTCTTTTTGACTGTGTTTTTACACTCAAGGTTAACACTGCTTTCTTGAAACAGCTAATTTACCAGCTGCACCAACTTTAGCATGCTTACTAAGTACGTAGCACTGTTCTTGCTCACTTGGATGCATTTGTTTAGTATGCTGTCTCAGCTTACAGGCTGTGGTTGTGATCGTACTTTAGCCCTAACGAAAACATAGATGTAACACCACAAGTTTTGTCTTTCAGTGAGAGCAGAGAGCAGCACAGCACGTGAGTGGTGATATGAAGTTGAATTATCCAAATAAATGATATGTAGAGAATCACTTTTCCTGGTAGAGGGATGAGTCTGATTTCAAGAGATTATTTGAGGCCAGAGAGAGAAACAGTGAGAGAGAAAACTTGTGAGTGAGAAATGGAGAGAAATGGAGAGAATGAGTGGTTGGGAAGGCGGGCAGGGATGTAAATCCAGAGACAGAGGAGGAAGGAGGAGGTGAGAAGAGGAGAGGAGGAGAGAGAAGAGTGCAGCAGGAGCGAGGTGGTTTGGTGAGCTACAATAAGAAGCATCAGACACTCATAGAGCTGTGTGTTAAATCACTGTTCGGCATGAATCATCACCTTCTTCTCTGTTGGGATTTCCCAAAACTCAAACCAGATCTTTAGAAGTTCATTTCAGGAGCAAAACTGTGCTGATTGCTGATGGATACATTTGACTTGTCTCCTCTCCAATAAGTTGCAAATCAAAAACCGAAAGCGAATGAGAGAGAGCGGGATATAACAAAAAACAAGAGATGATAGAGGAGAGTGTGATATAAGAAAAGGATGGAGGGATAGACAGAGGGATGGAGGGAGTGGGGGAGGTGAGAGTACAGCCGAGCAGCTCAGCATGGAGAGATCTCTGACGGAAGTGAGGGAGGGGAAGGGACGGAGGAGGAACAACAGAGCCTGGCACAGAAAGAGAAAAGTAGAGAGCGAGAGATTCTGCATGTCCCTGCTGCCATATGGTGAGCAGCCAGGCTAACACACAGCACATATATGCACTAATGGAGAGGTAAGCACAGAGACAGGATTATCATGCTGTGGAGAAACATCAAGACTAGTATCAGTGTGCTTTCCTGGTGCAGGATACATGATCATTACTGTGAGATATGCATTATATGCCATGTATTATACCTTTTTCACGGTGCTACTGTGCTATACAGATCACCTCCCTTTCAATAAACATTTTATTTTGCAGTACACACGGCTTTACCCGAATGGATGATATATATTACCACGGTGAAACTAACAGTCCCTCATGATCTCTTTAAAGAAGTTCACTGTTTTTTAAATGAGGTGTATTTGTTAGTCATCAACATTCATAAAAAAACAAACTATAATGTGTTTACAGTCAGAGTGTATTTGATCAATCATGTACCAGCAGGCTTTGGCTGTACACAGGAAAACAGTCCATGTGGAGATTAAAGCCTGGTTTATACTTGCGCGTCGATGTGTCCGTGTTGTGCAGCACTACTCCGCCAAAACGCTTCAGGGCAGTGTGGTCTCTCTAATAGGTGGGTCGCCTGTTCCTGTATTTCAGCTTGCTTTTTCACAGCGATTCAGAGCGTGTTACGTTCATTTACAGCTGATACATGTTGCTGTTTATCATACTGCAATGATTACAGGGTAGCATAGAGGGGAGACGTCGGAGGAGGTGAAATACACGGCCGATGTGCGGCGAATCCAGAAGCGCTGTGAATGCAGAGTCCAGAGGCCCAATAACACGGCTTGCGGTCTGCGTGGATGGGACGTGTAGTTACATTTTGGAGGAGGTGCACGTCGGCTATGTGCGTAGGCCTCTGCATAGGTACGGAGGCCATGCAAACCTATGGTGTAGGCGTAGGCTAGATTGACGCAGAAGTATAAACCAGGCTCAAGAGGAGCATGAGTCATAATGCCTATTGGAAGACACCTAAAGCATTGAATCGCCTCAAGATAGGCGTGGCTGTTAGCACCAGTGTTTCGACATGTTTTGTAAGGAGGCTCATTTGCATATAGAGACCAGTTCTTTTTTTAAAGATATATTTTGGTGCATTTCTGCCTTTAATGGATAGAAGAGATGACAATAGACAGGAGATGTAGGGAGTAGAGGAAATGCAATGAATGGTCGAGGCAGGAATCGAACCTGCGGCCTCTGCAACGAAGGTTATAGCCTCTGTATATGTGGTGCACCCTTAAATCACTAGGCCAACGGCGCTCCTAAAGGGACTAGTTTTACCCCAAATGAATGCATGATGCAGTTTTCAGATGAACGCAAAGAGCACTGATGCACAAAAATGCTACTTGCCCGCTGCACAGTTTGGGGAACATTGACAGTTACGTTTATCTGTGCTTTGTGAATTGTGCAATGGCTGCTGGCCTCACCACCTTTTTGTGAATCAGGTCCTCAGTGTTTGTTACATTTATTACAGAGTGATGAGGCGGTATAACTGTAACTCTCCTGCTTTGCACAGGCTGTGTCAAAGGAGCATGGTCTGAAACTTTTCATGCATCACAGCAACTGTGTGCATGCATGTGCAACAAAAAATGAAGACAAGATACGAAAAATACTCATATTTGACTTTACATTTCAAACTCCAAATACGGGATTCAAAGCCTTTCAGGTACCTTGCTTTGGAATTTAGCTCCATATTTACTCTTGTATATAAAAGAGTGCTCCAGTCTGACCTCATTGCAACCAGTGACCCTGTATCTCAGGTTTGATGGTCATTTATATTTATTTTTAAGTCTGGTTGGGTCAGATGCGTGCTAGGGGTGATATGCTTCTATTGTAGGATGATGCCTATATAGTTTGGTGATGCAGTTTTTTAGGACACTCAGAAGAGAAGTAGTTGCCTACACGTCTCTGATCATAAGACAGCACACGGAAATATTATGTAAAGAAGTATTTGTGTCTCGGAAACCTTGACCTTTCCCTGAGAAGCTGAATGTCACATTTGTGTGCAGTTCTGAGAAAGATCTTAAGGGTCCAAAGGGTGTATAATCACAAGTATACTGTACACACTTTAGTTTTCATGTCATGAGTCTAATGTCTGTTTTTAATGCAGCCAAACTAAATGTATGTGACCAGTTTCATAATCCTCCGATTCCTATCAGCCTCTAAAGGTGATAAACTCTTTTCTGCAAATAAAAAGGTGTTAAAGTGAGTGTAGGTGGAGCTCCTTTGCATCCAAACAAATTCCTTTATACACGAACACACACACTCACACACACGCATACTCACACGCATACTCACACACACACGCACACACACACAAACCGGAAGCCCATTTCTAATTCTGGCATGCATTTTACCTTCCATTCAATTTCACAAATAGCGTGAGAGGGAGGAAACTTTTTAATACTCGTCTATTATAGGACACAGAATGAGTTCCAATCAATCTTGCAGATGACTCCTCTACAGTAAGAGTGTGTATCTGTGTGTGTGTGCATGTTTGTGTGTGTGTGTGTGTGTGTGTAGGGGACTAGATTAAAGGCAGCAGTTAGGGAGAGAGTTGTGGAGTGTTAAAGAGGATGCAGAGAGAGAGAGAGAGAGAGAGAGAGAGAGAGAGAGAGAGAGAGAGAGAGAGAGAGAGAGAGACATCTGAGGAGGAGTATGAGAGGATGAAACTTTTGAAGGTCTTCACTTGAAGATCTCACAGCAGCTCTGAGTAACAAGGGAGCAAAGTTACTTTAAAATTAAGTGTTGGAGAGCAAATGAGAACGGGACGGAGAGTGTTGGAGTGCTTAATTTCCAAATGGCTGTGAGGTGATTTTCTTCTGACACTGACTCATTGTTATTTGATTCATGTCTGCCCGCTTTTTGAATATCGATCCAGGAACTAGAGGAGTGACTCATACTCGGCCATAGAGGCCTGAGTCACTACAGGAAAGAGAGTCGAAGCTGGCTCCCAAATCCAGCCTGATGCCACCCTGCTTTATGAAAGCCCAGGAGTGAAGGAGTCAGTGCCAACATTTGGCTGAGCAGCAGTAATGACGCTGCTTTATTTTTGGACATATCTACTGTATGTCAAGCAGGTGGTCTGCAACTTTTGGTGAGTTGTTAACTGAAACTTTGGGCTTTGATGAAGGATTCGGGCTCTGAAAGGAAGTGGTCCAAAACCATTTTGGGAAGCAACCCTGGAAACTGAATGGACGCTTTTAGCCTGAGATAACTGAGAGATCGTGAGTGGACACATACTGAGGATTTTTGGCTGAAAGCAGAGAATTAGCTGAATGTTGGTCAGTTGAAAGTGTGAACATGGCTACGTTTGTAAGGGAAATGAGAGAGGCAGCACACACTGAGATGCCAAATCATTGAATGTGTTTAAAGGAAGAGACAGGTGGTAATCTAGATTTTTCTCACTGTAAAAAGTCTGAAAGAAAACCAAAAGACCAATACTGTCAGGGCCTAACAGCACACCAAACTCATGTTATGATATAATTCACAATACAGGGTTCATTATATCAATTGTCACAATAATTAATGCGTGTTGGTAACCCAGTTTAAGTTCTAACTTTAGGAAAGATAATTCCTTAAAAACTTGAAATTCTGATGCCTTTAATTTTTGACTTTTTGACTCCCTAACGCTTTGGTTACTTAAATCATGTGTTGGTGAAAAGGTGCTTTTATTTTGAAAGGGTGCAAACAATTCTTCCGCTAGATCGTCAAATTACAGGAGTCAATGAAAACAGATAAAAGAGCAATCATCAGGTATAAATATAAGATGTATTGCAACCCCCCCATTGAGGCATAAGCTCTTTAATTATCCCTCTCTCTCTCTGTCTCTCTCTCCCTCTCTCTGCTACCTGCAGGGCAGGTGTAGAGACACAACTTACAACACCTACGCAAGAAGTAGACGGAGAGATTGTTCACTAGTTTATCGGTAGTGGGTGGCAATCTCATGTAGATAAAAAAAGAAAATGCTAAAATAATCAGGAAGTTTATACTTCTTCATTTATGTGTGGGAAACAACTATTCACCTTTAAAGTTTAGAGACGTAACAAGAGAAGTCAAAGGCTGATAGCGCCCTCTGCAGGTTGAAAAAGGGTATATATGTTATTTTTGATCTCATTGCACTGATTTTTAACTATCTCACGAGGCGCCGTTACATCCTCACAAAAACAATGTTACTCATGTCAGAAATGAATGGTACAGTTCAGGTGCACCAGTAGAAGCCGGTGTCCTCTGGAATAACACACCCATTAGTTTGTGGTCGCTTGATCAGATTGATTTGTTTGGTGATAAACCCGACATGAGATGATGAAAGTCAAATTTGCTCCCACATCTTATTTTATGGTGTTGTTAAGTAGTTATTCAACATATTCTTTAAATTAAGCCTCTACCAAACATGACAAGCTGTCAGTCTACAAACAAGGGGTGGATCGTAGTGTATGTTAGCTGACCTGAAGGGAACTTGACCACATTATGGGGACAAGAGCTTATCTTGCCCTTGGGCCTTGTGGTATAGATTAATCTGGCACTGACTAGTATTTATGGCAGCTGAAGGGTTGAAATGTGATGGAGGCCGACTAAACTACTGTGTCTGTCAAGCAGTGCAGTGCTGTGGTTTATTTATTTGATGTGTTTAAATTGTTAAGTCGTTTACAGTTGGCACATATATTATACTACTAAAGTTAGATTAAGACTTTTTATTGAGATTTTAATTAATTTTTAAAAGATTGAATAACAGCAGCCTTTTCAGAACAAAGTTGCCAGAAAAGCTCAGGATGAAGTACTTTAACAATAAGATACAATACGATGCGAAACCCTACGAAAGAAGACGATATGGTACGATTCAACACAATGCGAAACGAAACACTATGATACGGTACGAAACGATATAATATGATACAAAACCCTACAATACAACACGATAAAATACGATTCAATATATGATACGATACAACATGATACGATACCCTACGATACGAAACCTTACAATAAGATACAATACGATACAAAACCTTACGAAACAATACGATAGGATACGATACGATACAATACAACACGATACGATACAATATGATACGATATGATACAACACGATACGATACCCTATGATACGATACTTTACGATACGATACAATACGATACGAAACCCTACGAAAGAATACGATAGGATACGATACGATACAAGACAACACGATACGATACAATATGATAAGATATGATACAACACGATACGATACCCTACGATATGATACCTTACGATACGATACAATACGATACGAAACCCTACGAAAGAATACGAAAGAATACGATAGGATACGATACGATACAAGACAACACGATACGATACAATATGATACGATCTGATACAACACGATACCATACCCTACGATACGATACCTTACGATACGATACAATACGATACGAAACCCTACGAAAGAATACGATAGGACACGATACGATACAATATGATACGATATGATACAACACGATACGATACCCTATGATATGATACTTTACGATACGATACAATACGATACGAAACCCTACGAAAGAATACGATAGGATACGATTCAATATATGATACGATACAACATGATACGATACCCTACGATACGAAACCTTACAATAAGATACAATACGATACAAAACCTTACGAAACAATACGATAGGATACGATACGATACAATACAACACGATACGATACAATATGATACGATATGATACAACACGATACGATACCCTATGATACGATACCTTATGATACGATACAATACGATACGAAACCCTACGAAAGAATACGATAGGATACGATAGGATACGATACGATACAAGACAACACGATACGATACAATATGATACGATCTGATACAACACGATACGATACCCTACGATATGATACCTTACGATACGATACAATACGATACGAAACCCTACGGAAGAATACGATATGATACAATTCAACACGATGTGATACGATTCGAAACCCTGTGATACAGTACGATACGATGTGATACAGTACGATACGATATGATACGATATGATACAATACGGTATGATAGGAAATGATCAGATACAATTCAATCAGCCATTCTCTGTAGTTAAATAGCTACCAGGTTAAGCTTCAGCTAGATGATCCAGCCTTACTTTATTTGAACGACTGTATAATTTATTGCATAGACGTCTCATTATAATTTTTTTTCTGTAATTCTGTAATTTAACACATTTTCACATTCCAAAACTCAACTCAGCTCAACTTTATTTACACATTTCTTACATACGAGCATGCAGCCCAAAGTGCTTCACAAAAGAACAGAGACAGAAATAGATAAAATAATCTAAAACATAATTGTAAAACAATACGTAAATATAAAATATAATCCATAGAGTGAAATTAATGAAATGAGTAAAGGTAGAAAGCAAAATTAAAAATTGGTTAAATTTAAAAATATGAGATAAATACAGGAAAGAAATAGATAAATAAGATCAGATAAATAAATGTTGTTTAAACAATGATTTTAATAATGCAATTAAGGGCTTAAAATAAATTACTCCAAATTAAAAAATAGGTAAGTCTTAAATTTGGTGCATAAAAACAGAAAGCTCTCTGGCTCTCTTGTTTGAGACGCATGAGAAACATTGAAAACCATTTTCTTGTCGTCAATTTAAAAAATATATTACATAAAAATAATTAAATAAATTCTAGCTTGCATCGACAACTACAAGTCAAGATAGAAGACCTTCAGTCAGGGCCAACATTAAAGCTCAAAGAGTCTGTGGTAAATCAGATTGGATGAAAGGCTGACTCAGTTCCTAACACCACCCTCACTCACCCATGACATGTTCAGGTGACCATGTGAAAAGGTCAGTGACCTGTTTAAACAGCTTTTTCAAACACCCATTAAATTGTTATCATCAGTAAGAGGAATTTATAGAACAGATAGAAGAGACGCGCTGTTCATCTGGTTTCTAGCAAGATTTGAATTTTGGGTTACATTTCTGTCACCTGATGTGTTGCCTGTACTTTGGTGGTATTAAATTAAAGTAAAATCCTTCATTGATAAAATACCAAAAAGGGCTATCCCTGATAATAAAGATGTTCAGGTGTGTGTGTCCTCCCTGTTTGTCCTTGCCAGAGGTCCATATGCTGTCGAACTTTGAGTTATGGTTCATTCTGTGGTCACAGGGATGTTAAATTTGTCCCGTAGCTCTCCTCATCTCCTCCTTTACCTTTCAGCACATCTCACAGTTTATGTACAGTCTTCTTTACACCTCTGAGAATTGTATATATGTCTAATGATATGTTTAATCCCTTCCATGTTATGGAGCTCCATCGTCACCACAGACTATTAAAAACACATCAGTGAGCCACACTGCTGCATTAGATGACATGTTCTTTGATTTCCGAGAAAACGAGCTTCATGAGGTTTATTTCGACTCATCCTGTCGCTGAAAATAACCACCGGAGCACCTAATGTGGATCTAAAAATAAACCTAACAAATGAACCTTTTAAGTCTGTTTCAGTAATGTTTACTAAAAGCTACAATGATAAGGTATTTTAGGATACTCTTCAGCCTTTTATCAAAAAATAAACTCACTCGTGACCCATTTTAGAAAGATGAACGTCTTTGTTAGGAACCCATGGACCGAGCTGAGCACCTTAACAGTTTTCATAGTCTTTTTGGGGGATTCATTTACAGTAATAAAACTGAAGACTGATGGGAACCTTTACCTTTGAATGAATGATGACACTTTTCATTGATATGTTTTATTGTACAACCATTATCCTTTAGTTGAATTTCAAACCACGTATTCAGCACAGATTTCAAACCATGATTTTTCAAATAAATGTATATGTCCTGCTTGTAACATGAAAACCTTTTCATTTTATACTTTTGGATAGTACATTTCAAAGTTATGTGCTATGTTGACCCAATATCAGCCAAGGGATGGTCTACATTGATCATTATTGTATATAAAGCGGTATACATATGTTGTATTTAAACCTCCTCCCTGTTGTACATGTGTTTCTACTACAACAGGCACTGACATCTTGCCCTGGTGACATTCTTGGAGCTTGAGTTTGGGCAGTAGGCTGGTGGAGTTTATTTGTTTGAGGAAAATTGATTCAAAGTGTTTTTGTATTTTCTAGTTTGACCCATGTCCCATCTGTTGTTATGTAAGAGGCAGATTTTCAGACTTATACTGCAGCCTGTCAGTAGGAGCTCCAAATGTTTGGGCTTCTCTATTGGGGAGCTGTCATGTTGTCCATCTTTTGGTGCAGTCTATGGGATGGATGGATGGGTCAAAGAAAAGTGGGACTTACACTCAGGAGTTTTAGTCTAGTTAAAATCAATGTCAAATTGCAATTATTTAAATGGGGAAGTTTTTCTTTTACATTTTTGAAGTGGGATTGTTCATGTGTTTGGGTCAGAGTTTTTTAAAATGAGCTAAATTACATGGTAGAGTATAGGTCCTGTCTGCAGCAGTTGATAGCCTAGCTTCTTTGCTGGTTCTTTGGCCAGTCTCTCAACAAACCCTGTGTGCTAACATTTTACGCCTTAACATTACAAAACTGACCATGTTTGTTGTTTGGGCACAAAGGCTACGTCAGCTTTAGCTAAAGATCTTTGCACAGCCCAACCTGGTCACAGGTGAGTTCTGGCCCAAACAGGCTTCTTATGTGCTCGGCGTGTCCCGCCCCACCTCCTGCTGTTTCTCTCTGCCTGTATGCATCTGATCTTTCCACTAAATCCGTCAGAAGTATGTTTCATAAAGACAACAAAGAACACAACTTGAGTTTGAAATTATTATTATTTTATTAAAGGCACTGTGAGGAGTTTTTAACCAGCTGAGAAACAGACTGAAATAAACACTGATGCCTCTTTATGACCTTCAAAAGCAAACCAAACCATAAACAACAACACTGATACCTTCTCTGTTGTCATTCACTCAGAGGGGGGTAGGTGTCAGACCACATGATTGACATTAAGCTTTAGAAACACCCTTTTTTGGCTGTTTTTATGGCAAATAATCACATTGAGTGATACTTTTTCGCGTACAGAACAAGAGACAAGAGGTATCACTTTGTCCACAAGGGGTCACCAAAATTGATATAAATCAAAAGTTCCTCACAGCAGCTTTAAGTTATATTTTGGGGCTTTTTTGCCTTTATTGACAGGACAACTGAAGAGACACAGGAAATGTGGGGAATAGAGAGTGGGGGAAGACAGACAGCAAATGGTCGACCGGCCAGGAGTCGAACCGGCGAGGACTATAGCCTCTATACATGGGGCGCTTAGACCGCTACTCCACCAGCGCCCCCATATTTGACATTTTTAACTCAATATCATCAGAACATGTGAGCCTAGAGTGGACGAGTCTTGTTAATGACTTAGCGTTTTGCGAAGATCTAATAGTAAGATGAAGGATATCAGCCGCGTCCAGATTCACACAAGGAGTATGAGAAGGTTTGCATTCAACATGATACAATATAAATGGTTAGCAATCATACTTAGGCAGCTGAAAACATTCTGGGCAGCCTGTCCAGGTATTAAATAACAAATATTCGAGCTTTTGAAAATCATGTCCCATTCCTAGTATTAACAGGGATGGGACAGTGCTCAGGTTGAAGTTATTTATGACAAATAGTTGTACTTTTACTAAAACTAATGCCCTTATTCAAAGTTAGATGGAGCCAGAAAGATTTACTTTTAAAAGAAATGAAATGTTGACTGTTCTTACTGTCTGAGATTTTTGGTACTTTTCATTTCTTTTAGATAATCCAGTTTAATTTACATTCTCATGGACAATGCTTAGGTTTTCTTTCTGTATGTGGAGTCAGAGAGCTCAGCTTGTTAGTGCTGCACAGCTTAATGATGAGACACTTTATGTTAATGATGTTTTCAGCAGTGAATCATTGACCGTTTGTTTAAAATATGTATGTATGCACCGCGTACACACAAACACACAACTGGTTTGTTTTCATATTTTCCAAGAGTAAAGTTTTTGTGCAGAAGAAAGAGAAGCTTTTATTCTCACTTTGCTTTAACCTTGTGTCTTTCTGCATTTGAATATGGATATTCTTCTGCATTTTCTTAATGAGCTTGCTTTCTGTTTGTCCTCCACCCTGAACGCTTCTGATCTCTTTCTAGTCTTCCTCTTCTTGTGTAACGCGGCCTCTTTTTCCCTCCCTGTCTTGCTCTCATTATGACAACCCCCCCTCCTTACATTTCTCAGCACCGGTATTTGATGTGATCAAGTTGTTTTTCTCTCACACCTTCTAAAGAGAATTTGATGGCTTGTTGTGGTCGACTGACTTGTGGAGATGTACTTCATACATCCCTGATCCTCGTGGTTTATTTCTACAGTACGTCACACTTTCCACACAGCAAAACACACAAACCAAACCACACACAATGGGCTGACACACCTAAAGGCTGATTTATACTTCTGCGTCGCCCCTACGCAGCAGGGGCTGACGCGGACATGAGCCCCACATACTTGTGCGTCGGTGTGTCTGTGTCGCGCAGCAATTCTCCGCCGAAACGCCTTAGGGCAGTGCGGTCTCTCTGATAGCCGGCCGCCTGCTTCCGGTCCCGCTACGATCTCTGTTTACTTTTCCACAGAGTTTCAGAGCGTGTTATGTTAATCTACAGCTGATACATGTTGCTGTTTATCATACAGACATGATTACATGAAGAATAGAGAGGAGGAGATGAAATACATGGCCGATGTGCGGCCGATGTCCGGGATCCCGGAAGTGTTGTAAATGCGGGAAAGACAAAGCCGCCGAGCGGACCAATCACAGAGCTTGCGGTCCGCGTCGGCTCTACGGGGAGTTACATTTTGGAGGAGGTGCACGTCAGCTACGTGCGTAGGCCTCGGCGTAGGTACGGAACTACGCGGACCCCCGGCGTAGGGTACGCCGTTGATTCAACGCAGAAGTATAAATCAGCCTTAACATGGGACTTCCACCAGATCTGTGTCCAGTCCATCTCCAATCCGCTGCGGTCCAGCTCCGTGCTTGCTCCTGGTTACATTTTCGGAACGCAGCATGGACAGCTGGAGTCATGTGACCGAGGTTTTCTCATGGTAACAACTGAATCAAGGATTCTCCTCCTCCTCTCCTCATCCATGTTGTCTTTCTGGTCCTCTGAAAACCTCTGACCTGTTGACTCCAGGCCTGGCTCTGCTCATCATGATGGTTTGCTGTTGTAGTTAAGTAAAATACGATCTGGTGATAACACTGAGTGTTTTATTCTGAGAATTAACTGGATTTTTTCATTTTGTTTTGGTGCCTGTCTTCCTGTCCCGCCCGATCTGCTCTGTGCAAATTGATTAATCGTGCGGATCAGAGATGTAGTTGGAATGCAACGGAGCGGATCCAGTGGAAGTTAACACATTGACTAGAATAGAAAGCTATCAGATCCAGTGCCATGACAGATCCGAGACAGACCGTTTACAGCCTGGTACGTAGTCTGGATAGCTCATTTCTCGATCGGCACACACTGTACGGGGGTGAATTTTTTCATGAAGTGGCATTTTCTAAAATATTAAGATTACGAGTTTTCCCATTATGAGAGGCACAGCTGACTTGATTGACAGGCAGGAACACTGTAGCTGTTGGGGAGGAGGCTCTTTACCTCACACTAGCTCAACAGCAGTTAGGTTGAGTTCAGCATTTCCAATATGGCTCCCGCCACCGATTGGCTTCAAAACAGTGCTTTAAATAGTTGACGTCACGGATACTACGTCCATTATTTATACAGTCTATGGTTTTGACCAATCAGAATCGAGTATTTAATACAGCTGTGTAGTAATACATTTGAACACATATGCAGAATTTGGCTGAGGTCTGAATATATACCATTAAAAGCAGTTCAGATGTAGCCTCTCAGGGTGAATTATTTTTTATATTACTAATTGACATAAAGAGGAAGTCCAGTTTGAAGGCTCATCAGACACTAAAACACATGACCTGGTCTTTCCTTAAAGCATTTAACTGCTCCTCTTATTATAAGCAGGAAATTAGCAATGGTAAAAAAGACATGCTATCAGCCATTTGTGTACATATGATTAGCTGCGTTTAACTTACTCTATGAATAACTTTGAGTGGTGTTTTAGTCACTTCTCTTCTCTTTTCATTCTAACATGTACTTTGAATCATTTTGTATTTTCTTTTCTTTTTTCAACTTTTTGTATCATCACATTAACATATAAAACAAAGGCCCTGCACACATATGTTTCTTGTTTATTCCTCTATAGGAGCTCTGTATTAAACATTTGCTTTCATCTTTGCCAAAACACTGAACTTATATTAAAAACCAGGAGAGAAGCTGAACTGTGTAATGAAAATACAACTGTAAAGGAAAAGCACAGACAGAGAAAGCAGACATCAGAAGAGGAAGCTTTGGAAATAATCTTCAAACCCAATGAACCCAATGACAGAATGAGGATGAGGACAGGAGAGAAATGAGATGTGGTGAGGATGAGGGAGTGTCCCTGGTCCCTCTATGCTTTTAATACAAAGTGTAGTTACATCCAGCCAATAAGGATTTATTAAGCCTAATACCAATAGAAGCTATTTTGGATTAAAGCCACCTATCAACAACAACAGTGGCTTTAAAAAAAACAACGCCACACAAATAATCTTCATCCAAAGCAGAACAGACCTCTTCATCCTCATGAACCGAACCTCACAGAGACGACGCTTCTTTAAAGAGTACAATGTTTTTAAAGGTATAAAAATGTTTTACATCACTTTTATTCAAGCAACCAGTTTCCAATGATGAAGACAGTAACTTTGTCTTGATGAATATGTTACCTGTGTGTCTTTCGCTGCCTTGATCAGGGCCAGCGGCAGCTATTGGCCAGGGTAGGTTCAGCTCATGCAAATGTTCAAGTCCCCCTTTACCGACAAAAGCCAGAAGTCCAGATTTTTTGTTGGTTTTAGAGAATGTCTTGGCAGAGTTTCCTGTGGTTTGAGGTATGTTCAGAGCGATGTTGCTGCTCCCAGTGTTAAACATATTTAATATATATGATCAGAAATCTTTTAGTGTGGGGGGAACCCCAAGGACAGCCGAGCACACACTCTGTGGATTGTCATGTGGAATGAAACGATAGCCAAACATGACATAAAAAGTTAAATGAACGTCAAAAACTGAGGACCAGTGAGTTGATTTGTGAGCAACACTAGTGTTTATACAACGTGTTCTGTAAAACACTGGTTCCCAAACTTTCCAGGCCGCTACCCCCCAAAAATGGGTGCCAAAGACTCACAACCCCCACTGTCCCTGCATGTAAATAAATGTTGCTTCATACTACATTTAGCTCGTCCGCAGAAAGTTAGACTACAGTACATGTACATGTGGCTGTTTCCTGTGCTGTTATGAATTAACCTGCTGCTACTGATGCTTTTGTCAATACATTTACAAAAATTGGTAAATGTATTGTGCCCTTTAGTGTCTCAAGACCCCCTCACTTTGGGAACCCCTGCTGTAAAACACAACAAAACTGAGAAGGAGAAGAGTTGAACAGAAATCACTACCATACTGGATGTTCTAGATCAGGGGTGTCCATACTTTTTTCAAAGAGGGCCACATATGATGTTGTCAGAATGCCTCAGGGCCAGTGGTTCCTACTGAGACTTAGGAATCCTAAAAGTTATATATGAAATATCTCTTTAATAACATTTATTTTAAATGTTTTCTCAATAAAACAGTAACTAGGAAGTACCATGTAAAGATTAGCAAACATTATCTTCTTCTGGGAGAGAATGTTTTTCATTCGGGTCGGACAATGTGGGAAAAATATTGTATCAATTTTTTCCTATGGCAGGATCACGATCTGGATCCATCACACTTCTTTTTCATGTTGTTTTTAAGACTTTTCTGACCAGCAGACAACATTTTAAGAACAAATTAATTACTTTCCTGCGTTTCGAACATTTTTTTATTCACCAAATTTTGCCTTTTCTGAACAATTTCATAATTTTGATCTTGTCTTGTGTCCTCTTTTGTGTCTTCTGAACTTTTAGTGTTCATCAAGAACATTTTCACATCATGATGAAAACATTAATTTGAAAACTTGTCATCTTTAAGAGTTCTTGTGTTTCTTCTTTATTGCCGTCTTGAAGAATTCCCAGTGCTTCGGCTTTAGAGAGGTAGTCCATATGAAGCTTTTTGAGACGTTTCTGGATTGACTTTAGTTTTGTTTGTGCGCTTGAAAGAAACTGCAAATGTACAGATGATTCAGAATGTGATTAATTTCTGTGCTATAAATAACACAATTTAAGATGGAAGCTTGGGGCCATAAATAAATGATAGTCACTTTTGACTGTGTGAGGTTTTGCAAGATTATCAGTCTTTAGAGTGTGGTTCTGGTTGGTGGTGATTGGTGAATGGATTATATTGGTGTGTGCTGTGTTGTTCTGTTCATATCGTTGCCCTCCATAGACATCAGGGTGAGATAAAGAAGGAGTTTGAAAATCCTGCACAGCCACTGCTCAGGTTTCATGAGTGAAACTATATAAAACTTCAAATGAGCGTAATGTGGGCTTTTAGGTTTTCTGCGCATACTGCTTACAGACTAGTTTTGAATTGGAGAACTTACTTGAGTCCAAATGTTTTAGCTGTTAAGGCTGATTTATACTTCTGCGTCTCCCCTACGCAGCAGGGGCTGACGCGGACATGAGCCCCACATACTTGTGCGTCGGTGTGTCTGTGTCGCGCAGCAATTCTCCGCCAAAACGCCTGAGGGCAGTGCGGTCTCTCTGATAGCCGGCAGCCTGCTTCCGGTCTCTCTACAATCTCTGTTTACTTTTCCACAGATTCAGAGCGTGTTATGTTAATCTACAGCTGATACATGTTGCTGTTTATCATGCAGACATGATTACATGAAGAATAGAGAGGAGGAGATGAAATACATGGCCGATGTGCAGCCGATGTCCGGGATCCCGGAAGTGCTGTAAATGCGGGAAAGACAAAGCCGCAGAGCGGACCAATCACAGGGCTTGCGGTCCGCGTCGGCTCTATGTGGAGTTACATTTTGGAGGAGGTGCACGTCAGCTACGTGCGTAGGCCTCGGCGTAGGTACGGGAGCTACGCGGACCCCTGGCGTAGGGTACGCCGTTGATTCAACGCAGAAGTATAAATCAGCCTTTAGTCCTTCGAAACGGCTGTATGAGTTTGATCATGCTGCTCTATTTTTTTCCCTCTATCCATCTGTCACTTTCTTTACCTCCCTCTGTCCCACTCCTGGTCACAGCAGATGCCCCTTCACCATGAGTCTGGTTCTGCTTGAGGTTTCTGCCTGTTAAAGAACATTTTTTCTTGCCATTGTTTCCAAATGCTGTCAAAGACTTGCTCTTGCTCACACTTGATTAATGTCAGGCTTTTGTAAATAATATAAGAGTGCAGCCTGGACCTGCACTTTTTGAAAAGTGTCCTGAGATAACTTTGATTTGGATTTGGTGCTACACAAATAAAGATCGATACATTGATTACTTTTTGTTCAAACTGAGTGTTAGCCCACAATAAAGGTTAAATAAAATAAATCCACTGTGAACATGTAACTAGTCACACTGGCTCCACATATGAAGCCTGTCCTGTATGTTGGTCTGACTGAACAGAACCAGTTGGGACCGGCACAGTGTGAACCATGGATCAGGAAGTAAATCCTGCGGTGCTGCAGCAGCAGGTGACCTCTCTTTAACCTTTGGCTATTAGTCCCAGGAAGTGTGTGTGTGCACTTAACATCATCAGCAGTGGGTTTCCATTATTGTGTGCGAGTGTGTGTATGTGTGTGTGTGTGTGGGCAGGTGTTAACATTTCCCTACTGGGTCCTTAGGGTCTCTGATGGGTTCCTCTCAGGGTGTATTTAGTTTGTCCTGTGGAACACAAAGAGCAATGTGGACTAAACGACTGCATATTGGACCTCCTTTTCTCTGGCCTCTGCTGCCGCTGCTGCTGGGATTTGTAGTTTTTAAAGGCTGAGCTGATGGGGGAGGAGGCTGAAGCACTGAGCCCCAGTCTGTAAGTACTGTAGTTACAGGTGATTATACGACAAGCTATTCTTATTTCTTTTGGACCGATGGATTAAATACGGAGCAATGATTTTATGTGAAGACATCAGAGCTTGTTTTTAATTTGTTGTCCAACATGGCAGCAGACTCAGTTTTTCTGTGCATAGTTTTATATTATGTGCACTATTACAAATACAGACAGTTATTGACTATGTCTTCTTCAGTAACACTAAAACTTCTCTAGTCAGCTGTTTGACCTATTTCCATCTATTCATGCACTGTTCTGATTATTTTAAATATCTGTGAGCTTTCTCTTTTGATTTTTTACACTTATATTTGGTGCTCCTCTAACCTCACTTCTTATGTTAACTATTTGTCTTATTTGACGTATTGTTCTGCATTTTATATCCATGTGAAGAACTTTTTTGACTAGTGTCTGAAAAACATTACTGAAACAAACATTACTGTTTGAATTAAAGCTGTTTCAAATAGTATCAAGTTTGAAATAATCAAACAATGTGAACACATTGGTATTTTTGTGCAGTTCCAAAGTGACGAATAATTTTTCTATTTGAGTATGTTTTATTTTAAGTAAGATGTGCGAGTATCTGGATTATAAAAATTCTACATTAACTGTATATTTTGTGATTTACATGACCCTTAAAAAACGTTATTGAAATAATTACTTATTTATTTTTGATACTTTTTAATTGATACTTTAATTTTTGTACTCAAACTTAGTTTTCAAACCATTGTTATGTTGTTTGATTTGGATGATCTGTTTCATAATAATGATCATTGTTGCTAAGCTAAATGCTAAGTATATTCAGCAGCCAATGATAAGTTATTTTAAAGAGATCTTTTAGATTTGGGAGGAAAAGCAAATGCATTAAAGGAGCAGTTTCCCTTTTGATCTATTCCATAGAATTTCACATACTGCAGGGAAAATCTGCCATATTCAAAACACAGACAATATTTGATCTGTTAGATTATTTTGAATCTTAAAAAATGTTAGCTTTTATTTATCTGAATTTCAGTTAACTGTGTATGATTTAGTAAATTGGGACTGTCGGTGTCAGTCTGATGCTCTGAGGCAGCTCTTTATTCTACTGGATCATGCTGTTAAAGGGATATTCAGCAGATCTCAACCATACCTCTGTGAATTTTATAGATACTGTCTAAAATACCTGAAGTAGTTTGGTGTTTTTGCCTCAGCTTACAGCTCAGTCCACCTGCAAAATCTGTAGTTCCAGTACTGGTGCTGTCGTATGATGTGACTGGTTTCGCCTAGAAGGCTATTTTGTATTTGAGTTTTAGTGTCACTTGTATTACTGTCTGGCTACTGAACTGTTCTATGAATGGGGTTTTAGATGCATGCATATGCATATGCAGTTGACGATGCATATGCAGATGCAGATGCAGATTTGGTTGCAGTTGCAGATGTGAATGCAGATACAGCTGCAAAGCATCCTGGTAGGGAGAAAATAAGGGCTGCATATGCCAACATTACATATACTGAGGTTTAGTTATTGTTAGATGAGGGTCAGAAGCTAACTCAATCGTTGTGCCTTCACTGTTCTACCTTTAGATAAACACAAATCCAGTCTTGTTTTTTAAAACAACCTTCAGCCTAGCCTTTTCTCAGATATAAAATGTTTTAAAAACTGAAAAAAAAAATGTTTTAAGAGCCTCTTTAGCTGATTGTTACAACAAGCACTGAAGAATTTTACAGATTTAAATGACTTCATTTATCATCAACGCTGATTGGGTGAACAAGAAGGTGGAAGAAGTTCCCTTTAGGTCAGTGTGTCTGAGGCACATGAGGTGTCTCTTCTGTGAGGATATTCAAGTTAGATTGTGACTGACTGATCTACCAATCCCTAACCTCCTCTTTAGTTCTTCCTTTTTCTCATTCCTGTCATCTCTTCCATCCTTCTGTAAGCTATGTTTCTCTCCTCTTTTCATTTTTCCTCTCCTAATCTCCTTCACTCTGGTCTCCTCGCTGTCTTCATTTGTTTTTTCAATTAGACAGATTTTTAATTCATATTAAATGATTCACGGACAGAATACGATAAGCCATCGTCTTCAGCATCCTCTGTAAATAAATATGTGATTGTTAGAGAGCTGCCTGTTCAGATGATGTTTAGAAAAACTATCCTGAGTGAATAAAGTAAAAATAAAGCGTGTGTCCTCTCCTCCTGTGATTCTCAGCCCGTCAGTTCCTCTCCGGTCCGTTTCCCCTCTATTTGCTCTCTCCTCAATCTCCACAGTGTGAAATCCAATTAATCAACATACTGTAACGCCTTAGATAAAACCAATACTCTTCTCCTCTCTTTCTCACATCGATCTGAAGAGTTCCTCGAGTCGGCAGAGCGGCCTGAAACACAAGCAGACACACAAAAAAAAGTTGATTGCACCAAAACACACAAACAGTATGGAGAGGATGGCGATATCGACTGGACGTAATGCAGCGATTGTCTCCTTCATTCTCTGGTTTCTCTTCACTTTTCCAATCCTGTCTTTATTTATTTATATATTCACCCTTTCATAAATCCTAAAACGGTTTCTCTTTATCCGATCAACCCTCAACTTTTGGATTTGCAGTCAGTCATAACTGTGAATGGCTGGAATTTATTGGATTAAATGAGCAGTATGGGGTCGTTATTTCATCTGGTCCATCTGTTTCTTCAGTTAAGACTCAATTGTCCCCCCATGGATCGTATGGTTTGTAGCCAGATGATAAATAGGGATGACTGATAACTTGATAACTTGGTGATCCCTGCATCTTATCGATGGTGCCACCATGAACTTAACATAACTGATTTCAACTAAACTGCCTTTGATCAGCATGAAATGTAAGGATGGACTTTACCGACCTCCTGCCTTCTCAGCTAGCATCATCAGTCGCTCTACTGTTAAAACGAAAAGGATGTGAAAACTCAAAATGTCAAGGCAACTGTCTGCACTAGATTTTTGCGTTTTGAGGCTAACTAGAAATCTTAGATTTGAGTGAACTGATGAGTTTTGGTTGAGATAACTTATCACTCATATGTAGTGTAACTTAAAGTTTTGAGTTCTACATACTAAGAAGTGAAAGTTGTGCCAACCTATTATTGTTTGTTCAGAAAATGTCCCTTTGTTACTACATGTTACTGCTCCGTTTTCCCACTTGCAAGGTAGCTAGCTAATGTTCAAGGCGGCTAACTATTGGTAATGACCATGCTTTGCTAAACTAACTAACTAAACAAATTAAAGTTACATTAACCGGTGATCAACTCACCATCAATCGACCAACTGTAAAGCTAGAGTTTCAATCAAGCAGCAACCTCCGGTCTCAAACTATGAAGCCCATGCGGAAGTGTTATTAACTGCAATACATCGAAAATCCGCTTGAGGCTGGCTGCAGAAACACCGGAAACCACATAGACATGAATGGGAAAAAGACGATCTTTACAGCATTAATAAACATGTTTACAGCCTGGTTCAAAAAACAGCTTGGCCCTAGGTAGCTAATCTCTCTATCGGCACACACTGTACGGGGGGGAATTTTTTTCTAACGTGACGGTTCAGAAGATATTAAGATTACGAGTTTTGCCCAAATAAGGACATAACTGACGTGACTCCCGGTCGGGAACACATAGCTATTGGCTAGGAGGCTCACACTACGTCACACTCTGCCTGGTTGAGTTCCGCATTTCCAATATGGCTGCTGCCGTCGATTTGCTTCAAAACAGCACTCAGGAACAGATGGGTGATGTCACGGATACTACGTCCATATTTTATACAGTCTATGGTTTCAACACAATACTCAAACAAAACACTCACCTTTAGGGCGATCAAATCCACACAGGACAGGAGAGATGGCGCCACATGTGGGAAATTGAAAGTGTGGAAGACCCCTGTAGATTTGAGTTGGAGACCCCGTTTTTTTTTGCCTGAAGCATACTCAAATAATTTAGCCGAGACTCAAACCCATAATTTCAAGTTTTGCCAACCTAACTTATGAAATGAGACCAACTTTACCCAACAAACGTAATGCAGGTAGTTGAGATAACTACTTTGATGTAGTTTGCAACAAAATGGAACATTTTTTGTTTACTCAACAAAAAAATCATTTTCAGGCCAACAATTTTAATTTTTAATTTTTACAGTGTGCATCCGGTTCATTGTTACTTTGAATCCAACTAACTTTCTTTATACTCTGACTTTTCCTTCAATATCATCATGACGATTAAAGCTGGGGTTGGTAATCAGATTTAGATACACTTTTTGTCATACTGGTTAAAATGATCTTTATGTCCTGATGGCAATCATTACATGATGTGTTCTTAAAAAAGAGTGAAAAAAAACTGCAATCTACAGCCAGAGTAAACCTGGGAAAACACCAACCAATCACCGTTTTTTGGCTCCCCAAATTTTAAACCAATCAAATCCCGTCCTGCCGTTCTGCCCTCCTCCTGCGCGTACATTTCCCCGGCGTGCACTCCTCCGAGTCCCCGTCTCCTGCCTCTACTTCCCCTGACTCTATTTACTGCCCCTCTCGCTTGTCCTCGGGCCTGTCCCCTCTGACCTGATGAGGTGCTTTGCTCAGGACTGTAGTCCGGATCAGAGTCTAAAAAGCTTTCACCAACAAGCAGAATAATTAATGACGTTCAGTAAGTCCTACAGAAAATATATATTTATTGTAGCGTCCGTCCGGACGCTGTAGGGATGACGAGCCGATTGGTGAACACGTTGAGCTTTAATAACCGGTCACTGTCGGCCGTGATCACGCCAACCAACAAAGCAACAATCAATGTTTGAATGAATGAAAAACTTCTCCTCACACTCTACACCTCTCCTGATGCCTTCACTGACCGTCAACAGTGTAGGAATTAAGAACATCTACACTGAACACGTTTAACAAACAGTAGAGCTGTTACAGTATTATATATGTGTTATAACTTTTCTCCTGATATCGTGTCACCGGTACAACTGGATAATGCTAGCATGACAGTTGTGAGTACTAACAGCAGCCATATTTGTTTGTGTTTTTAACTTTCACTATGATAATGTTTTGGTGAGGACCGGTTTTGAATCAGTCACGATCATATGGTCGAGAATCAGCGGCGCATGTGAGCGGGGGGGCGTCATTTTGGAGGAGCTCCGAGGGAGGAGGGGAGGGGTTAGACGGAGTCCTGAGGAAAAGCTACATTCAAATTCATGCTGGTTTTCCGAGACTACCAACCCTAGCTTTAACTCAGAGTAATTATTTTTTGTAGAAACTTTTAGTTGGAGTAGAAGTTCAGCTCGATTCTTTGATGAAGCCTTGGTATAGTTTTTAATAACTTCATGCCATCACTACCTCTTTATCTATTGCCATCTGTTCAGTGTTTGTTCAACACTTTGATGAGCATCAAACAAAAACTACTTTCAAATATCTTAAGCTGCAATTTTTTAAAACTAATTATTACAGTAGACAATGTTGACATGAGGGAACTAAGCACTGCTCATCGCCTCTGTGGCCACCAGGGGGCCACCGAGAGAGCATACAAGTTTTATTTTCACATTTTACAGACATTCATTGGGAAATAGTTATCCATGCTACTCGGCCCAAACTCCACACTCACAGACTTTAAGGTGTGTTCCCTGTAAGCGAGTGTTTGCTGCTGTCCCGCTATCAACACATCAAGTTGGAGTGCTCTGATGTCAGACTTTTTACGCACTTGTAGTGAGTCCGCATAAACGCAGGCTGTCCTGTGGCACGTACCCACAGAACACTGCCAACTAGGTGAAGTGAAGGACATGACCGTCGGTCCTCTGTAAATGGGGCTGCACAATTATGTAAATGATGGGAGCATGGGCATGATGGGGAAACCACACATAAATGCATCTGCTGGTGACAACATGTGCTTCATCATTGTAAAGTTTTCTATGTATGTTAAAGACAAAATGTTACAGTGTGTGAGCCTTTAAAATGAATGCAGTGGACATGTGTGCAGATACAAACAGCTGTTTGAGAAACTGTAGCTGAGCTGTGGTGATCAACTGGCTTCATGAAGTAGTTTCATGCTACAGTAGTATGACGTCTCATATCTCTTCCTTGCATCCCTCCATGACGCTCTGGTGGGAGGGACTAAGACGCAAGGAAAAAATGCAAGTGTGGGATGCATGGACACAATTTTTCGAGAACTGAGATGCCCCTATGCACTCACTGACTTGCAGACTCTGACACTGCACACCTAATGCTGTGTTAGTCCAAGGCTCCAGTGCTTAGGCTTTAGTGTGGAGTTTGAATTAGGCCATCGCCAGCTACCTTTGTTGCATGTCTGCTTTCCTTGATTTTTTTTATTACTTCATCTTCTGTCCAAAAAAGCCAGTGTCTCTGCAAAACTTAAAAAAATGTTGAATGAAACATTCCGCTAAGGTTCAATCAATACCTGCAGCCTGTTTTAGAGCTGGTGTCACATTTATGTCATTCATTCACTCTATCCCTGTACATTGTGATGGAGGCACAGTCCGTCAAACCTGCATTAGGTTACAGTCCTCTCCTCTGCATTGATGGAAAGCATGAGTCTGACATTATGTGGCTACATACTGATAATACCTAAAATCTCTAAAAGTAGTATGGGAGGTAGAATCTTCAGTTATCAGGCCCCTCTCCTTTGGAATCATCTACCAGTCAGGGTCCGGGAGGCAGACACCCTCTCCACTTTTAATAGTAGGCTTAAAACTTTCCTTTTTGATAAAGCTTATAGTTAGAGCTGGCTCAGGCTTGGACCAGTTTTTGTCATGCTGCTATAGGCCTAGACTGCCGGGGGAACTGGCACACTGACACACTGGGATCCTAGCTCACCCCCTTCCCCCCAACCCCCTCATCACTTACTTTAACGCTGCCGGTCCCATTAAAGTTACTAACCATAGACCTTTCTGGAGTCCCTGAGCTCCATTGTCTCGTGGATTCCTCTGAGCTGCCGTAGACGTGCTCCTGGTGCGGACGATCTGGACTCCAGCTGATACGGACGTGCTGGACTCCAGCGGCAACAGCTCCTACGACTCGTCTCATCACTATCACTTCTCTCTCTTACTCCCCTCTATCTGTCTTTCCACACCCAACTCGGTCGAGGCATGATGGCTGTCTAACATGAGTCTGGTTCTGCTCGAGGTTTCTGCCTGTTAAAAGGAAGTTTTTCCTCACCACTGTAACTAGCTAAATACTGCGATGTGCAATGCTCATGATGGATTAAGGTGGGGTCAGACTGAGTCTTACCCTGTCTTGGTGTTGGGTCTCTGTTCATAATTTGACATAGAGTGGTCTAGACGTCCTATGTTTGTAAAAGCGTCTTGAGATAACGTTTGTTGTGATTTGGCGCTATACAAATAAAGATTGATTGATTGATTGATTGATTGATTGATAATAGGCAGGGTACCAAGGCACAAGAGAGCCATATCTAATTCTACATTGGTGTTTGCAAGCCCTGGTGTTAGCATGCTAATACCTTAAACTGAGATTACAACAGTTAATGATGGTTAGCTATAGGCTACTTGTCATCTTTAGCTGCATAGTTGATGATGTTATCATGCTAACACCCTGATCTAAACGTGAGACTATGCTAACAGTGATCTGTAAAATGTCAAAAGCGACACAATGTCATTTTTTGGATGTTACCATGCAGATATTTAACATGTAGCCTGAATCATGGAGACAGGAATATCCATAGACACTTAACACCAACATACATCAAATTACATTCATTGTCCACTAATAGCAGAACACAATCATCTCTCAAAGACGCTAAATATTTATGTGTCCCTCCTGTTTTGTCTTCCAGAGGTATCCAGCAGCAGTTGTCAAGCTACAGGGAGACGGTGATCCGGCAGGCCTCGGTGGCGGCGAGCTCGGCCGTTCACCGGGACGACGCGCCAACCTGCGGCATCTGCCACAAGACCAAGTTTGCAGATGGCTGCGGGAACCTGTGCTCGTACTGCAAGACCAAGTTCTGCGCCCGCTGTGGGGGGAGAGTCTCTCTGCGGTCCAACACGGTAATCAATCAATCCAACAAGTTTTCCCCCAAATCTTCAGTTTGTGTTCTGCTGGGTTTGGATGTTATGACTCTGAACCAATGGTTTGAGTCACAGTCAGTTTGGTATGTTTGAGGTCATGATCATCATTGAAGAGGTCAATTCTTCTCAGTTTTATTGTAAAGAGGACCAAACTGATCATTACTGCTAACTTTGAATGGATCTTTGGTGACTCTCTCTTCCTGGAAGAAAACGCTGTGGAGTAAAAACTAAGAAAAATGTTGTAAAGGTCAGGACAAGTCACATTCCATTATACTGTTATCATGCTAGGATGAAATGAGATGATGAGACAGATGAGATGGATGGAAGTATAACACAAACTGAATGATGTGTATGAAAGGGCCAGCCATAGTTTTTCCTTTTCCAACATAATTTCAAATACCAAGGACCAAAGTGAACCACAGACAGGTGCCAGATTAAATGTATTAAATTTGTCTTTGAGAATATTTCTCTCATATAAATAATAAAGAAAAAACACCATATACTGTCTAAGAATATGGATGGCACAACTGCTCCACAAAGCAATGCCAAAACTTATAGAGCTCCTCCTGTTGACTGGCTGCAGTACAGGTAATACTAAACCCAACTCTTCCATTATAACAGATGGAACATGGCTCAAACTAAAAAATTTAAAAAATAATTTAAATCAAAACTTTTTCAAACATGCTTTCAGTCACAACATTTAGTTCCTGTCGTGCAGATTTATGAGCAGATGTTAACTTTTCAGAGAAGTTACATTTTAAGTAGTTATTTGATGCTAAAAAGAGGGGGTGTGACATCATGATTGACAGCTCTGTTGACAAATGAGGCTCCTGCAGTGTTCTTTGTCAGATTATCAGAGTACAGGAGGAACTTTGTCTGCTTCAAACCAATACAAGAATCTGTACTGACCTGAGTAGTCTTTGATGTGTTAGTAAGTCAGCCCGTAAACTGAATGTGCTTAGTTAGTGAAAGGTGTGTGATATCAAGTCAGCAGCTTATTAAGCCACATTGCTTCTGTGCATGCCTTGGCTCTATCCAAGCAATATGGCGGTGCCTGCTGTGGTTGGGATCTTGGCTTCACTTTAAGAATGGAGGCATGTCATCCATAATCATATACAGTCAATGTATCATGAGTAGAGTTAAACTTTCAGTTATGAGAGGAGAGTTTTTTTTTAATCAGAAGATATTGTGATATTTCAACTTCATTCTCAACATACCAACTTCAATTTAATTCTCAGTATTTTTCTCGTAAAGCAAAAAGAAACAGTTTTTTATCTTTTATTCATATGCCCAGCCTCATAGCTTTTAACAGATCTAAAGAAAAAGGCACTTGTAATTTCTATTTTTTAAAGTAAAAGATCAATACAAATCTTAATACATCATACCCCACTGTATATGCATTAAGAAATATCAAAAAAATATCAACTCACTTGTTTAACTTTTCTGATAATCCTAGACTTGTTGAAGTTTTCTGGATTCCAAACTATTTTACATACTGTTTTTTTACGTTAATAAAACTAAGTTCCGGGCTGCACGGTGGTACAGTGGGTAGCGCTGGTGCCTCACAGCTAGAAGGTTCCTGGTTCGAATCCCCAGCCGGGCAGGTGCCTTTCTGTGTGGAGTTTGCATGTTCTCCCCGTGCATGCGTGGGTTCTCTCCGGATACTCCGGCTTCCTCCCGCAGTCCAAAAACATGCTCACCAGGTTGATTGATCACTCTAAATTGCCCGTAGGTGTGAGCGTGTGCGTGAATGGTTGTCTGTCTCTCTGTGTTAGCCCTGTGATGGGTTGGCGACCTGTCCAGGGTGTACCCTGCCTTCCGCCCGAAGCCAGCTGGGATAGGCTCCAGCCCCCCGTGACCCCTAACGGGATAAGCGGTCAAGATAATGGATGGATGGAAAACAAAGTTCCTAATTATTACATTTCACACATTATGTTGAGTGTTCTTTTGAAATAGTGAAACTGAAAGTATTTCATGTTGGATCCTGTTTCCTTTTATAGCATGTACAGTTTTACTGTTGGTCCAATCAGTCTAGAGCAGGGCCTCAGGTGTTGGAGCCCGGGTGGAGGTGATGAGCCGTGTGTTTGAAAAGAGAGTGTATAGTATGCTCTGTGTGTGTGAGTGTGTGTGTGTGTGTGTGTGTGTGTGTGTGTGTGTGTGTGTGTGTGTGTGTGTATGTGTGTTGATATATACTGTAAATGGGCTCTGTGTGTGTTACTGTGTATTTATTTTTGTCTCCACCATATGTGTGAATGCTTACGTGTGTGTTTGTGTGTGTGTGTGACCCAGGCAGGAGCTGGTAAAGGTTAATTGGGCATTAGACTGAGCTGTGGACGAAGAGGGTGGTCTCCCACTCCGTCTCAGCCTCCCAGGGGTCCGGAGGTGCCCTATACACACACAGCAGGGTGTAGGTGTGTTTTTGTGTGTGTGTGTGTGTGTGTGTGTGTGTGTATGTGTGTGTGTTGGCATCAGAATACAAGTCTTCCTCTGAAATAAGTGACGTCCTTCTCCCACTCTTTTCCCCTCCCCTGCATCGCCAGTGTGACATTTAATGACCTCAAACACTCAAAGACACACAAACACACACACTCAAAAGCACATCCTAATTACTGACATGGGGAGAGTTCAGCTGTGGGGTCCTGGGTGGTGCTGTGGGGGCTGGCTGCAGCTGCATTTAGAGGAAGAAGGTCTATTAAATGTGGATGTTGCTCCTGAACACACACAGGAAACAAAACCTCTGGGTGTAAGTCACTACCGCTAGATTTTTATGTCATTAATGTCACACATTACTCATCACAAGGTTGCAGTTTGTCTTCAGGATTTTCTTTTCTTTTAAAACTATTTTCCTTTGAACTCATGTCTCAGGCTGAAATTTTCTGACCAATCTAGTTTACACCTGGGTATTTTTCAAATATATAAGATGGGATGAATTCAGAAAATACTCCATGCCATACTTGGGATGAATCATGTGGCTGTATCAGAATGAGACTCATCTTGTGTCTTTTTTGCCAAGCCCTTTAAAGATCATAGCCATTTAGACCATCTTAGCTTTAGAGTTGAGTTCACTTTGTTGGTTTTCCTGTTTGTTTCTGTCTTGTTTGTTTGTTTGTTTGTTTGTTTGCTTGTTTTCATTCTTTCTGAACACAAAACTTTTGCCATACTGAAATGTGTTTCCTAAGTTATTGTTTTCAGAAACTTTACAGTAAAAAACAGGACTTGATAAATAGATCACCCTGATTTTGGCATGTTTTTTGTCATTTTCTCCTTCTTTAAATTGGTGAACATTAAACATACTCAAAGTATTGATGGACTTTGGAAGCCTTCAGACTTACTTACTTTCAATCAGCTAATATTTTAGCCACCCATTTCCAACTTTATCATTTTTACATGTCATTTTAATTTTGTGTGTATCTTTAACATGATTAAATAGATACATAAAAAACTGTATACTGTGTGTTAAAGAGCAAGTTAACAGGATTTGAGAACTTCATGCTTCCAGTTTCTTGCTACTGGCAGCCAAGCTCTGAACAGATAGTCTGGTGTCAGGAGAGTAAATCTGAAGTTTCTTAACTATACAAGGAGATATAGCCAGTCTTAAGAAAATGATATACTTCCAACAGTTTCAGTTTCAGACAGATTGCGATGAGATGATGAGAAATCACAGACTTATAATTGCTTTGCATCTCCCCTCAAAAACAGGATTTTTATCGCTGATATCTGTCGTCTCATCTTAAAGCTAGAAACCTGTGGCCTGTTGCACCAGCTCTGCATAAGTTGTGTCCTAAGTTATGGTGTGAAGTCCACCCTAAACAATACGTTGAAGCTAGTTAGTTTGTAACTTAAAGGTGACATATCATGCAAAATGGACTTTTTAATGGTTCTCTACCTGAAATATGTTTCCCTGGCATGTCTACAAACCCCCCGAGAATGAAAAAAATCCATTCTGCCCCTGTTTTGATTTCTACACCTTTCTGTAAATGTGTCTGAAACGAGCCGTTTCAGACTTCCGTGTTTTTGTTACGTAACAACAATATCCGGTCTGTCACGGAGTCAGAGCTCGGAGCTTGTTCAGCCCATAGACTGTATAAAATAATACTGAATCATTACCTGCACAAATGTGTGCTAACAAGGAGCTTAGGAGGGAGGCATGCTAGTTGTAGGCTGTCTTAATAAACACAAAGGTCGGTTTTACTCCCCACGTCTGCAGATTTGAAGATCTAGTGGATGATTTTTATTTGTCATGGATAAGTGCTAGCGCTAATTAGCATAGCCACATAGCTACATGTTCATAGCTGTAGCTGTAGCTGTGTACCAAGACACACGTCGACATACTGACAAATAAAACAACAAGAAACACAAAATCTGTGACCAATCCTTCAGAAAGGTCCTGCTGCCTTTCTGGCAGAGGTCGGTTTTAATCCCCACGTCTGCAGATTTGAAGATCTAGTGGATGATTTTTATTTATCATGGATAAGTGCTAGCGCTAGTTAGCATAGCCACATAGCTACATGTTCGTAGCTGTGTACCAAGACACACGTCGACATACTGATAAATAAAACAACAAGAAACACTAAATCTGTGACCAATCCTTCAGAAAGGTCCTGCTACAGGCGCCTCTCCGTCAGGATCAGATTCAGAGGGTTGAAGTAACGCGATCTCTGAGCAGCCGTGTATATTCAGCCAACATGTAAACATTAGATCAACGTGCTGGACAGCCGAGGCACATCCACTTCCGGAGGGGGCGTGGCCAGAGAGAAAACAGAGTGTTCTGAGGAGGACTGAAGAAAAGAACTTTTCAGGCATGCCAAAATCTGATTTCAAAGTGTTTTTTTGAGCATAAACTTTAAAGACATGTTTTGGGGACCTCTTAGACCAATATATATTGATGAAAAAAGCGTGATATGTCACCTTTAAGTTGTGTCAGTGTTTGGTTACACGATTGATACGTAAGATTTATCTTAACTAGACGACCTGATATCAAAACTAATCAAAATATTGTTGCAGATATGACGTTTTCACTCGGTTTGGCCAATCAGTGAACAACTTTCTTCTTGATGAGGTGTTTAAGTGCTATCTTCCATTAGCCTCATTGCCTCTAAAAAGCTAACAGCTAATCATAACTGCCGTAACACCCGTTAATTGACAAACAGCAACATAAAATGAAGTTAAATTAGTAGAGTGTAAACTCAATCCTAAATTAGAAATTACATCAAACTAGGCTACGTTTGAACTTACGCACAGCTGGTGCAACCCAGTGCTGCATCACTGTTATGAAGTTGATGATGTTGCATCGTTGACCATTGAATAAATACGTAAATCCACATCATGGATAATCCCTCCCATCAGTCTAGTTTTATATTTATTATTTAAGGAGTTGAAATGAAGCGCCATGGCCATCCTCTCTCATTTTCAAATAGTAAAGTAGTAGTATGTACCATGAATCATAACTAAAGTGCTTTATAACTTAACTTTCCAAGACCTCACTCCCTGCCTTGTCCATTTTTGTTATTGTGTAAGGTATCAGAACTCTTTGGAAATCTTTCACTTACATTAAAAGATGGAAGCATATTGTTTTTAAAGTCACTGTAATCTGGTTGAGTGTTGGATTATCTCATTGTGTCACCAATGGGATTGTACGATCATTGCCATGCTTTCAGATCATCTTTTTCACATTCTCTCTGTCTTTCTTTTTATTTTACATGAATGGCTGACTGGGCTGCAGGAGGACAAAGTGGTGAGTGCTGTGCTTCTCTTTTTTCTTTTCTGGACCTCATGATTCTGCCTGCATCCTGCAAGACAGTTCATCTTGACGGGTTCAGACAGTGTGCATGGTTGTCTTCAGACTCTTATCAATCCATGTGTCCATCATTATCACGAGTGGTATGGGTTATATCTGTAATAACAGTAACAGTGAGAGTGGTAAACTCAGCCTTAGAGCTTCAGATCCTCAAAAAGTTCCAACATTTTCAATGTTTTTCCTTGTTGGGTTTTGCTGAACTGGAACTGTTGGCTTCACTGCTCGACACTGACCGCTATGTATCTACAAGCTTCCAGAAAACATGCAGAAATGCAGACAAAATGAACCCAGCCTATGAGCAGAAGCCTCCATCCACCATCCATATCCACATATATGTCAGGCGTAGAGCATAAATGAGCCTCTACTTGTTTGAATGTTCAAAAAGTCCACTATCTGATTTACTGGAAACCACATAATTCAGTATTCATCCATTTTTCACTGATATTCTTATAGCATCATGCAGGGAAACATCCTGGACTTCAGAGGTAGATCACAAAGACAAACCAGCACAGTATGGACAATTTTAGATTTAGCAAGTGAGAAGTTACCATGTGGGAGGACCTGGCTACATGCCAGCGTAGAGAGGATGTGTAAACTCAGTGTAAAAAGGAACACGCTTCATATTCTCACATTTAAGACACTTCATATTTCATTAGTGTGAAATATTTGTGGATTTAGACAAGTTTAGGAAAATCAATTGAAATGATTAGGTTTATTTATAGCACACTGACTAGATAGTTATCAATCAACAAATAAAAGAGAGGTGGTGGATTCAGCATGTTTGTTTATCTTCACACTTGGTTATTTTTTTTGCATTATGCTTTTATGTTTGTGAATATTACTTTCTTTTGTCTGCTCATTTAAAGGTGCACTTCTCTTTCTCTTTAATACATTTGACATCAATCTGAAAATCTAAGTAAAGGTTTTATGAAAAAAAAATACTCAGGTAAAGTAAAATACACACAGAAACATCAGAGTTGTTGTGCTTAGTTTCTCTAACTAACTCCAGCTGCACATTTACTCAGCAGACAGATGTGGAGAAGGAGGATAAAAACCTGAGAGGCTATGCTATCTGGGATGTTTCTTTGGTGTTGCTCACCTCCAGGTTTTGGGAGCATCGCTCTAACCCTGACTTCCTCCATCGTCACATGGCCTCATGGTGAAACAAGAGTTAACAGCATCATCAGATATGAGAAGTGCTCCCAGCGGACATGCCTTTAACACCTTCCCCTGTTTGTGTAGTTGTGTCAGGTTTAGGACCTTACTTGGCCTTGGCTGGCTTCCCTCAGGGCAGCTGCCAAACCGGCACTTTGATGATACTTGGCTGGGTTCGAGCACCACGGCTGTCCGAGTGCTTTGGTGTGCTGTACATAGCGGGCTCACTCCCTTGCTAAAGCGTGCTACAACAATCAGCGGCTCTAAAGAGGAAACTTTTGGCACAATGGAGGGCTCATGTAGCCCTGGCTGTATAGCTGGACAGCAGACTGGGTTTGAATTACTGTTTGACATGGATTCATTTAATTACTTGGGGATTGATTAATCTCGCCTGGCACAGCCATCCGAAACTTACTGTGCCTGCTTTTTCCACTCCACTCAACTAAACACTCAAAGTTAAAGTGAAAGTGTTGGCAAGGTTAATCCTGCGCCTGAAGGACGTGCAGTTTTTAAGTGTGTAGTGTTGTCCAGATCACTGTTAATGTTTTTGTGCTTTTAAAAGTGCCTTTAAAACTTCCTCTGCGTCGGTCTGTGACGTCAGCTCCTAAGAATATGGGAAGAGAAGAAGCAATTTTACTTTCTTAATTTAGGAAAGTGAATCACTTAGTCAGTCAGCAGTCTTATTATACACCATAAGATGGGTTTTGTTTCAAACTACTTAGTCTGTATCTGTGAGCTCCATTTTTAAACTTGCGCATCCCTGCTTTAAAGTCTGCTTTTCAAGTCTGCATTCAGTCTCAGGTGTTCCTTTGCAGTGGGATTCTATTGAAGCCTTTGCCCTGTTGGTCCTACCAAATAAGGATATGATCATGATTAAGATACAAACATTGTAAGGACAAAACCAGTGGGTAGTGTTTGATTAGTCAAAGCCTCAATTATAACAGTGTAAAATCCATAGACCACATAAAACATGGGCATAGCATAGTATCAGTGGCATCACTGTTGATTTCAGCTAACTTAAAAGATTGTGGTATATATTGGTAGATATTGGAAATACTGAATACATCTAATTCTAAACAAACAAAAATGCACATCGCATGAAAAGTGATGCTGCATCAGGTTTCAATAGCACCATTGGAAAGGGTTTATTGTGCATGTAGGTTGTACCAGCATAAAACATACAGGGTTTAATTACAGAAGACTAGCTAGCAATAACAACAAGGCAGTGCTAGTTCTACACATGGACTGTATTAAAGCTGGGGTTGGTAGTCTCGGAAAATCAGCATGAATTTGAATGTAGCTTTTCCTCATGACTCCGTCTAACCCCTCCCCTCCTCCCTCGGAGCTCCTCCAAAACGACGCCCCCCCCGCTCACATGCACGAGCGCCGCTGATTCTCGACCATATGATTGTGACTGATTCAAAACCGGTCCTCACCAAAACATTATCATAGTGAAAGTTAAAAACACAAACAAACATGGCTGCTGTTAGTACTCACAACTATCATGCTAGCATTATCCAGTTGTACCGGTGACACGATATCAGGAGAAAAGTTATAATACATATAATACTGTAACATCTCTACTGTTTGTTAAACGTGTTCAGTGTAGATGTTCTTAATTCCTACAGTGTTGACGGTCAGTGAAGGCATCAGGAGAGGTGTAGAGTGTGCGAGTGGGAGAGAGGAGAGACAAGAGGAGAAGTTCTTCATTCATTCAAACATTGATTGTTGTTTTGTTGGTTGGCGTGATAACGGCCGACAGTGACCGGTTATTAAAGCTCAACGTGTTCACGAATCGGCTCGTCATCACTACAGCATCCGGACGGACACTACAATAAATATATATTTTCTGTAGGACTTACTGAACGTCATTAATTATTCTGCTTGTTGGTGAGAGCTTTTTAGACTCTGATCCGAACTACAGTCCTGAGCAAAGCACCTCATCAGGTCAGAGGGGACAGGCCCGAGGACGAGCGAGAGGGGCAGTAAATAGAGTCAGGGGAAGAAGAGGCAGGAGACGGGGACTCGGAGGAGTGAACGCTGGGGAAATGTACGCGCAGGAGGAGGGCAGAGCGGCTGGACGGGATTTGATTGGTTTAAAATTTGGGGAGCCAAAACACGGTGATTGGTTAGTGTTTTCCCAGGTTTACTCCGGCTGTACATAGCAGTTTTTTTTCACTCTTTTTAGGAACACATCATGTAATGATTGCCATCAGGACATGAAGATCATTTTAACCAGTATGACAAAAAGTGTATCTAAATCTGATTACCAACCCCAGCTTTAAGCATAGACGTAGCTTCAGTGACGTCACCCAATGATTTATGATGAGGCCAAAGATGGTCAGCCACACCTCCATACCTCCTAACCTTTATATGATCAAAGCTTTGGAGTCTTAAAAAGTCCCCCCTGTGCAGTCACCAATGATGAAATGAGAGAAATGAAAACCATTTCCTTTTGCCAGGCTGTAAACATGTTTAATTCTGCTGTGAAAATGGTCGTTTTAATATGGGCTCTAATGGGGTTTCTTTTGGTTTTTGGGACCAGCCTCAAGTGGACACTCCAGGAACTGCACTTCCCTATTGGCTTCCCCCCCCCCCCCCCAAGACTGGAGGTTGTAGCTTGATAAAATCTCAAGTTTATGACTTCTAGTAAAATGAAATAATTAATTTGTTTCGTGAAAGGGTCTTATTTGCAAATAAACGTATCATCAGTTAAAGGACGGTTAAAGGTTAGAGGGTGGTCTTCGTAGTAAGTTTGTGCTTTTGAACCTTATGACATTTTCCCATTTTGACCAAGATTCTGTTTATTTGTGGTGTTTTGAACGACCGCTGGATAAGCAGTTATATGCTTATATTCCAAACTTTTGCATTCTGAAGTTTTAACATAATGACTAATGAACATGACCCAGCTCTCTGTCCATGGTGCGGAAACATGCTCCAAAATATACACAAGATAACTAACTGATCCAGGCAGCAGTAGACCACTTACTCAGGTTTTCTGTGAGCTAAAATGAATTATATTTGGTAGAGGGCTCTGGTGATGTGAAGAGAGTGATGTAATTGCTGATAATTGCAGATTCTGGTAAAATATATACATAAATGAAAAGATCTCAGTGAAAAGGCATGTATCTTTATCTATTGGGAAGTAGTTTTTTTCAAAGTCATACCACCTTTATTTTAGTGGCAACCTCAATCTTTAGAGAAATGCAGCCAGTGTAGAAGTGCAAACAAGAAACTGCTGTTCCTTAAGTATCCTCTAGAGGCTGGCTGCAAAAACCAAGAACTCCCCATCAGACCCCATGTTTCAATGCCAGTACTTTAAGCTAAATTAAACATGTGCACAGCCTGGTACAAAAACAGTTTGGGGTAGTTAGCTCATTATTTATTCATACCTACTATAAGTTATGTTTTTGGGCATGTTTGCCTTTATTGGATAGGAAAGCTGGAGAGACACACAGTAAATGCGGGAAGCTGAGAATGGGAGACAAGCAGCTTATGGTAGAGGCTGGGAGTCGAAACCTGTGACCACTGTGACAATGACTAGCCTTTGTACATGGGGGGCGGGCAAAGACCACTAGGCCAACGGCGCCCCACAGGATTTTTTTTTATAACAAATCCAATAAGTTAATATAAAGGCTAGAAGTCCAACTTTAATTTGTAAGCTTGCCTCAGCTTCACCTACTTATCTGTTGGTGATCAAGGTTAGGTTAAGTCGCATTTCAAATATGGATCATCGTTCGGCTTCAAAAGACTTCTTCAGAAATCAATGAGTGACGTCACAGAGACTACGTCCATGTTCAATACAATCTGTGGTAATCACAAGTGACAGTAACATCCTCTTTAGTCGGCACATTTAATTAAAGACAGTTTTTGAAACATTTTCAAAAATGTTTTGTACGTTGACATCTTTTAGTCTTTGGAATATATAAAACAAGAAGAAAATAAACATGTTTAAAAATCCTGTTATATCCCTTTAAATGCATTCATGTTGTCTGACCCTCCGTCCTTCTTCTACTACAGACCTGTCCCCTTACGGAGAAGTAGATGTAGTCCAAAGACTGCTTAAAACTTGTGTTAACTACACAACAGCACAACATACTGTCAAGGTTTTCTGACAAAGCTGTGTTTTGATTATTCACAGTTTGAGAAACTCTGCTCGGAACTGAAAGTGAAAAGTTTTCGTTACTCTGTTTTTCTCTCTGGCATCATCTCGTCTTTCCGGCGGATTCATTCTGTGCACTGAATGAACTGTGATGATTGTGCCTTCTTGCTTTTCACTGAACATTTCTGGATGTAAACCTTTCAGATGCATTCAGTTTTGGTAATGATTTCCAGCGTGTGGTGTGTGCAGCCTCGTGTGTTGTCTTAATGATATTCGGGGCTCATTATCTGCAGTGATGGCTGAGCTCTTGTGCAGAGACGAGTGTGCGCTGTTGTACTGAAGCCAAGTGTTTCTCACAGAAAGGGCCATTTTTGAAGTCTTGATTCCTCCTCTCAGGGGAGACAAGAGGGGAGTGTTGTGTGTTACTTTCTCACATTTACACACACACACACACACACACACACACACACACACACACACACACACACACACACACACACACACACACACACACACACACGCACACACATGCTCACTAACACCTCTCCCTCTCTCTAATTGTAAAGTCCGAGGCTGTATTTCTGTGGGGGATCTGTGCTTTTTATGTGCCTATAACTCTGACTGCTCGGCACTGGTAGATTGCTGTTTTTAGAGCAATTCTGATTCAGAATTACAGGCACGGTCGCTTCATCCGCTGATGTTTTCAGCTCATAACTATTGATGTGATGTTGGTTTTATAAATATACTCTCCACTATTTAAAAAAGGCTCTTTTTCAGGACCAGACAGAGAGCAGACGGGTTTATGTGTGATTGAAACGTCTGACAACGTTGGAGTGGGTGGAGAAGACGCAGATCATTTGGATATTTTGTGATAACTTCCTGATACAGCTAGCTAATGATTTCATCATTAATTATTTTTACATTTTCATGCTACATGTTAAAGTTACCATGGAAATCTAACTTGAAAAAGAAGAGAAATGTTGAGTGGCATGAGTCAAATAGACAGCAGACATATATGACAAAAAAACCCATCAGATATCTTACTCATTGCTCTGTTTCCCCTTCTCATGGGGAGTCAGTACATTGTATTTGAGAAGGTTGTTAATTAGGGATGGGTCATAATTTTCGAATGCCTCAACATTCGTTCACTAATTAATTGAAGAGTTAATGCAAATATTATTATCTAATTTTAATAGGAAAAAAACCGCCAGACGGTGGCAAAAGAGTGTCTTCAAGCTGTTTGCTAACCTTATTAAGTAACAGGAGAAGAAGAATGCTAAATGCTCAAATAGCAAAAAAAGAAGAAAACATTAGCGCCAGTTGCTGAGCATGACTGCAAAATGTAAACATACACGCCATGTTGCTGTGTCACAAAAACACCGGAATGGAGGTCGAGACCAAGCGGCAACCTTCGACCTCAAAATATGAAGCCCATGTGGAAGTGTTATAAACTCCAGTTCATCGAGCGTCCACTTGAGGCTGGCTGCAGAAACAGCGGAAACCACGTACACACCCATTCAAAAAAGACGATCTTTGTAGCATGAATAAACACGTTTACAGCCTGGTTCAAAAAACAGCTTTGGTCTGAAGAGCTAATCTATCTCTAACGGCACACATTGAAAGGGGGTGAGTTTTTTTTATAATGCAGCAGTTCAGAAGACATTACGATTACGGGTTTTGGCCATATAAGGACATGACTGACTTGACTGACAGGCGGGAACACTGTAGCTGTTGGTTAGGAGGCTCAAAGCCCGCCTCTTCACCTCACACTAAGTTAGGTTGCCTTCAGCATTTCCAATATGGCTCCCGCCGACGATTGACTTCAAAACAGCGCTCAGGAACGGATACTACGTCCATTATTTATACAGGCTTTATAGTCGAGACCAACACTGCCAGTGCCGCTACTATCAGCACCTCATGCCGGTCCTGATGTTTGTGGTCCAACTGCCACAAAAACAGACTGTTAACGTGACAGGTGTCCAGTACTAGTTTCTTAATTATATCGGGATATATTTAGCAAAAAGAAGATAATGTTTACATAAAATATTTATTATTATTTAGGCCTACACTGCAAGTGTTTGCTGGGGGGGAAGGGGGGCTTGATTACGAATAATACCTGAGTAGATGCCAGTGACTATCAAATAGTATTTGGTTTGAAATACCAATCCATAGTGTTTAGTTTGGATCAACTAGAAAAAAAAGGGGGATCTGTGCTATCCTGATTTAAGATTCAGAAAGCAAGAGTATCGCATACACTTTCAGACTTAAAACAAAGGGAAGAAAATCCAAGCTAATTTCAAGCTATTACTGTTATTTCACCTGAGGTGCAATTTTTGGATGACACCATGAATAAACTGTTCATATTGGAAGTTAAAGGGACGATATATCTGCTCCCGTAATGTCTCACCTTCAATGTAAATCTAACAGAGGCAATACAGTAGAATCAAGTCATCCCGCTTCTGAGCTGGTAGCAACAAAGGCGAACAAGACATGGTCACTACTCTAGGAATTCTGCAACACCAACGCCATTGAGTTCCACCATCACTACGTCTATGTACTTACACATGGAACCCCGCAACAAGGTTGTATTGGTGTCCCAGTGAGTGAGGCACAGCTCGTAAAGACACGGGTAGAGCGCCAACATACATATATCACTTTTCTGCTCTTCTGTGTCCTACACTACACATCAACATCGTCTTCCCCATGTTTTATCTGTGTTGCCGCCAAGGGAGGATCAAAGGCACAACGACTGCCCCCCCATTTAAGTCTCTGTGCGTTACACATTGCAGACGAGAGGGACCAGGGGTGTAAACATCCCACCTTGAAATGGCAATATGTAAGAGCCTACGTGTTTACAGCCTGGTAAAAGTATTTCTATAATAATTCTTTACTGGTAAAAACTGCACAGGGGTTGAATTATTTTACAAGCAATAAATTTTGATTATATTGAGGCGATTACAAGAACATGCATAATGAGGGTGTGGTGAGATGACTGACAGATAGGAGGCTAAAGATCTGCCTCTGCTCCCCCTCTTTGTCTTTTTCTGGATTGATTTCAAGAAGATTTTAAATATGACGACTTCCATCATTGGGCTCCATAACGCCTCTTCATTGTCATTGATGAGACTACATCCACGTTTTCTCTGCTTCCCTCTGATTCCAGGTTGTACGACAGGTTTGGCCAAACAAGTCCTCACCTCAGGTTCACATCATACACGAACAATAGAGCCTAAAGTCTCCTTAAGGCTCTTGCTGTATACTTTCTAACATTGAACTGTGGCTTCAAGCACTTTGTTCTCTAATCTCACCTTTCATATGTTACTTTTCTAGCACTCACTCACACTCTAGCTCTCTTCCGGTGTTCATCTCTCCTGAAGGCCGTTTGTCTCCCTGTAGGACTGCAACCTGTCACATTGCAGTTTTATGCCCTGACAGTCCTCCTCCTGTACTACTCTTACACATTCATCATGGGGGGGACACAGCATTTTCATTCATCACATGTTGGTTCAATTATGTTTCCATCATGTTAATGTAATTGTTGTGAACCCCGGCTCTCCCTGGGGGAGGTGTTTATGAGCTCAGATATGAGTCGGTGTCATGCTTGCATAGAGCCTCACTTCTTTTCTGGGACAAACACAGACGTGTAGGTAGAGAGAACGCCTCTTGTTAAAACTGACACGACACCTTCTGAAGCCCTGCAAAAGTTCGTCTTACACCTTGAGAGGAATGAGCTATCACATCAAGGTACAAATACCTAAAAAACTGTCTGACTGTGTGTTTGATACTTGTGGAAATGTATATTTATTGATCTAAGCCTACAAGGAATTATGGCTTTGTGCTGCTTTGTGTCGGGATGCAGCGCAGTAGAAAGCCTGAGCGATGTGTCATCTGCTGTTAACGCCACAGCGCCTCATGATTACTATTGATCGCTAGTCTCGCTAGCTGCGTCCGTCTCCACGTCCATCTCTCATTGACTGGTCTTAAGGGGGCCATCTCTCTCCTGGTTGTTGCTTCACACTCTCTTAAGAAAGCAGGCTCACACACACTTACACACACGTACGTTCTCTCTGTGAGGTGTTTTATGTGCACATATAAGCACAAACTGCAGTGCAGACATGACAGGAACAGCGCTGTTACACACAAGAAGGACGCCCGCTCATGAATGCAAAGACACAAACTCACTATTTTCTTGTTTAGGAGCTCATTTTGCTTTCAGTGAGTCTTATGGGTGCAAGAAGTTCAGAATAAGTTCCAAATTTAGGGAAATATTAATAATACTCATGAAAAACTGACTCTAGAAAATTATTGTGACATTCATAACTACTTTTAAACTCCAGATAACTATACATTTGTTTAAGTAAGGGATAATGTATGGTTAGCAGGTAGTTATGGGAAATAGAATGCCAAGAGGGTGAGACACGACCCTGACGTGAAGTGGAGGGGTCTAACCATACATTATCCTGCTTATTACCCAGCTGCTCACTTAAAATAAAAACACTTTGGCAAAAAACATTGATTAAAAGATAATTGTATTGATTTAAAACGATTTATGTTTACAGAAACTGTTTTACCTCACCCTACGGTCTACTGTATGGTGTCAACAAGCAAAAGCTAAATGTGCTGGAACTCTTTTCTGCGGATTGATCTGACATGACGCGTGATCAGTTTGCCTCTGATGTTGCTCACATAAGTAAAAGTTAATAACCGGTGTCTTTTTGACCGATCAGAATCAAGCATCTTACACAACCGGAAGATCAGTAAGAAAGCCGAGTAATAAGTGATTGATAAGCTGAAAATAAAACTGTTTTCCCTTCCATGTGGGATGCCATCTTGCACCGCCATGTTTCCACAGCAGCACAGAACAGACAGGCTAACAAACAGGTTCATGTATTGAGTGGGACGCTGGTTGTAAAACAAAGAGGAAGAAGAAGACAAGAGGTTGTTGTGCTAAAATAGTTTGTATTAATTGACATTTTTGATGATTAAAACTTGAGGAGCTTTTTGTCCTCCAACTGTGTCTTCACCGATTGGAGGGGCGAGCAGGGGAGAGCTTCGATCTTGAATGTGTCCCCTAGATATTGCTAAATATTCCCATTTCTACACACTTGAAACTTTAAAACGACTTTAAATCTAACAAAAAGCAGAACACTATCAAAAGCCCTATCAGAAGAGGAATATTATGACCACATGGCCTTGAAGTTTCAATGAAGAATATGTAAGGAAGGTAATTTGTGGTAGAATCTGTGCATCACAAATTATGGATATTGCAGATTCCAATGGGATTAAGATCACAGACAACCTCTGAATTCATTACAAATTATCAAACGTCCCATGGTAATACTAACACTGCAAACAGGGATTAGGACGGAGATTAAAAATCCACAGCATGACCAATGTGACTATCAATTTTATCAATACACAAAGCTCCATTTAATATTTTTCAGATGTTAATCATGAATACACTTGTTTTTGTAGTGTAGAGACATTTTCTGGGCTCATGTATTTTCACTTCATGGTTATTATTTGTATGACAGTTCATTGTCGCATTATGATGTAGTCAAGTTTATGTTAAAGATAATATTCATCAAATTGAATTATGTCATATTTGAGTAGACTATACAACAATATTAACATACATTATGTTTTTGCAATGTGCATATCTTTAATTGTTACTTCATCTTCACTCTTATCTCACAAATACTGATCACACACTTCAGGTATGAAACTCTCTAAACTGTCAAGCTTCATGAAGAAGTGTTTGAAACTTTAAGAGTCAGCAGTCATGTGACATTACATCTTTGATACACCTTGTACCGAAAGAATGTTTCACTCAAATGAAACAAGCTTCAGAGTTTCGACTTTAAATCTAACAAAAAGCAGAACACTATCAAAAGCCCTATCAGAAGAGGACTAATATGACCACATGGCCTTGAAGTTTCAATGAAGAATATGTAAGGAAGGTAATTTGTGGTAGAATCTGTGCATCGCAAATTATGGATATTGCAGATTCCAATGGGATTAAGATCACAGACAACCTCTGAATTCATTACAAATTATCAAACATCCCATGGTAATACTAACACTGCAAACAGGGATTAGGACGGGGATTAAAAATCCACATTATGACCAATGTGACTATCAATTTTATCAATACACAAAGCTCCATTCAGAACCACAGCAAACCCTTTAACAGCTTTGAGATGTTTAAATCCACGAGACAAAGTTGGGCTTTCAAATTTGAACAGATACTAAAACTATTCTTTTTCGGACACATTACGATGGAAGAGCTGTGTGACATGCACCTTATGCATGTGTCGATTAAAGGCCCCCTTTCAGCACCAACAGATCAGCGATGTTGCTCCACCAGGTGTTCATTCATCTCTGATCTTGGATAGTTTTAGTTTGTTCGCTTCAATAGATAAAGTTTGTGTTTCTCTTAATCAAGCGAAAGATTTCACTACTGTGTCATGCCAGGACAAGACGTGAGATAGTTTATTCTGTGCAGTTCTTCTTCAGGAAAAATGTTTCAATATTCAGAAAGACGTTTACACTTATGACCATGTACAGTATATATAATTTCTCCATCGCTATTTGAAGTAATAGTTCGCTGAAGAAAATAAGTTTTGCCTCTGTTTCTGTGAAAGAAGTTGAAAGTTGTGACCTCTATTTTAATTTAGGGCCACAGCGCTCAGTGAAATAAAAAGGTGTGTGCATATCTAAACACCTTCTCTTCGCTGATGTCTTTTTCGATCTCGATCACTAAGGCCCTCACATTACCAGGTATGTTTTTCTTTAAGTGTTAAAAAGCTCAGAACTTTTTATTAGTTTTGACTTTGATTTGGTTTTGACTCTTTGATTTAAAAATCAGTTTAGTTTTAGTTATTATTTAAAGCTGGTTTGTTTTTTTAATGTTCGCTTTCAGGTTAGTTTTTCTCAGTTTTACTAGTTTGATTCTTTTTACATGCTTTCAATTCTGCCGCTGTGATGCCAGGGACTGGAGAGAAGGACGTGACGCCAAGTGCTGCCATCTGCTGGTGTAAAACAGTCATAGAAAATCCATCTTAAATACTGTGCACGTATATGACATAATTGACTTAACAAAAATAAATTTTCTCTACCGTGATTCTTATTTGCTCTTAGTTTGTTTGTGGATAGACAATACAAGTTAGATGGTTATCGCTTTCATTTTTATCAAAATTAAAATTCACGTTCAGGATTGACATTCTTGTATGTATTTTTTGTAGTGATGCGCCATCAATGGATTAAGAAGATTACGGTCTTTCTTTCATTTTGTGCGGAAAAAAGTTGCAATGCTCTGAAGCTTCAAACCCAGCAAACAAAAACATGTGTTGGCTTTCAAAACTTTTAGCAGCCCTTTAAAGCACAAATCAACTTCCCTGATATTCATAGTTTACGTCTAATATTTGAGAAATAAAAGTCCAAGAAGATTGGTAGTTCTGTAATAAAGCTCTCCACAAACCTTAGATCAGATGTGCTGCATTAAAGACCCAGTGAAAAGTTTTTGACCGGTTCTGAAACTGATTGAAATTAACAGTGAAGCCTCTTAATGACATTCAGAAGCAAACAAGATCATAAGCGACAAAACTGTCTACTTATTTAATATGTGATGCTTGTATCCACTGTGAGGGGGCGGGCATCAGAAAATAAAGCACTTTATTTTTTTCAGCTGCAAAGATTCACTGTGAATTACATATTTTATAGTTCAAACACAGAATGATGAGATCTTTTTTTTTTTAAGTAATATTTTTGGCCATTTTTGCCTTTATGACTGGACAGCTGTAGAGAGACAGGGAATGTGGGGAGTAGAGTGTGGGGGAAGACATGCACCATATGGTCACAGCTGGGAATCGAACCGGCGACCTCTGCGACAAGGACTATAGCCTCTGTACGGCGCTTAGACTGCTTAGCAACCTGCGCCCTATGATAAGGTCTTTTATCAGAAAACACAACATACTCATGCACAGGATAAAACCAACAAAGAGATAAGAGGTACTGCTGTACCTGCAAGGGGCGCCAAAATCAACCCAAACGGATAAATCCTCACAGGAGCTTTAAATGTTTACACCGTGTGTAAGAAGTGTTGATAATAAATAACCATGTATTGCCAAAAAGCCCTGATATTTAATATTTTTCAGATGTTAATCATGAATACACTTGTTTTTGTGGTGTAGAGACATTTTCTGGGCTCATGTATTTTCACTTCATGGTTATTATTTGTATGACAGTTCATTGTCGCATTATGATGTAGTCAAGTTTATGTTAAAGATAATATTCATCAAATTGAATTATGTCATATTTGACATACATTATGTTTTTGCAATGTGCATATCTTTAATTCTTACTTTATCTTCACTCTTATCTCACAAATACTAATGACACACACTTCAGGTATGAAACTCTCTAAACTGTCAAGCTTCATGAAGAAGTGTTTGAAACTTTAAGAGTCAGCAGTCATGTGACATTACATCTTTGATACACCTTGTACCAAAGGAATATGTTTCACTCAAATGAAACAAGCTTCAGAGTTTCAGTATCATCTGCACATCTCTAGTTATTTTTCACTCGTTTGGTTTCCATTAATAAAGATAACCTCGCAAATATGCGGATGTTTGGTGGAGAAAATGACTCTATTTACAATCAAATAGAAACTCATTTTTATCACGAGGAAAGGGGTGTGTGCATTTTTGGCTTAGCTGGTACCCACACAGACACACACACACACACATGCACGCACGCACAAACACACCACATCCTGGCATCTGTGCATGTCCATAAAGCCATTATCTCTGCCTTCATGGTAGAGCAGGCTGTGTTTGTTTGTGTAGAGAACAAGGCTCAGGCTAAAGTTGTCCTCCCACTGACCCAATAATGATGCACAAGTGTGTCTGTGTGTGTGTGTGTCTTTGTGTGTGTTATTAAAACATATGTTACATCTGGCCAGGCAGGAAACCCCTGTGTATGTACAGTCATCATCCTGAATGTGGGTTAGAAAAAGAAGGTGTGTGTATCCCATCATGCATTGTGCTTGTTGTAGAACTGGTGTTCTAAGTGTTATTGTATGAATACACTTTGAGTGTCTGTGAATGCATTTATTTGTGTATGAGTCCTTCTGTGCATGTGCGTATATGGCAGGTGTGTGTGTGTGTGTGTGTGTGTGTGTGCGTGTGTGTGTTTTGCTGTGGGTGCCGGGTTGTGCTGATATAGTACCTCATTAGCTGCTGTGGACACTAATCTCCTTTGTGGCAGTCTTTCATCCTTAGCGCAGGATTTATTGACGCCCTCGGTTACGGCGCCCGCCTCGCATGCTGCCGGTGCCATACGTCAAGCTGTCATTGGCTGATGCTGCTTCCTGGTCCCGCCTCTCTCCCACTCCCCTCCCTTCCTCGAGGATAGATGTGTGCTTGTAGGCAGCAGGCGTCCTGTGTGTTTCAGCCTAATCTGTACTGATAGTAAGGAGTCTAACTGAGGCTGGAAGTGTTACATGACAGAAAGAGATGTAACACTTCATGGGCAGTGAAAGATGTCAGACTGGCATCAATAACCTGGAAGAGCTCAGCTTTTCAGACTGCTTTTAAATCCTCATAAATTATATTAAATGTTTTCCCAATACGAGAGGGGGATTAAGAGATACAACAGTCACATTTTGTTAAAGGAAAAGACCAAAATTGTTTTCTCTCACTTCTTTTAAGTAGATGTGAAGATTGTGCAAAGCTGGACCTTTAAGTTTATATCATTAAAGGAAACTTTAACTCTTGCCTCTCAAATGGAAACAGGTAATTGTTAGTGAAATGTTCTGTACTCATGGAGATGTTTCCATTTCATAAACGCAGCCTTTCTACGATGACAGTAGATCATGAAAGTATCTTTAGGTGCTCTGCTAATAAGCAGGATGATGTATAGTGAGCAGGTGATTGTGAAAAAACAGACTTTCTTTAGGGTGGACACCCTGTCAGGATTTTTGATAATCACTTAATCACTCACTCAGTCACTAATAACTAAGTGTTCCCCAGTTTTTATTATTATTTTTATATTTTTAAAATAATCTTAAGAGAGACATGAGTACCAAATATTGTTCCTGATAATGCAATCCTCAATAAAGTTTTTGTATAGCATTATTCCAGACAATCAATTCTGTGTCTAGAAATCTTAACACAATTTAAGTTTGTAAAAACATGTTCTCTGCTTATTCAGCATCTTTGGGGTGGTCTGTTTTTCTGTCTGGAGCGTTGTATTATTTCAGACTGTTCTTGTTAACTGAAAAATAAAATAACAAAAAAATAGTCATAGAAAATATTAAATTATCAGAGCCTGTTTCTCATCATCTGAGCGTGACCATAGATCTGCTGCTATAAAAACACCAGTGACATGTTATCACTGTGGCCTGCTCAGAGTAACCAGCAGAATACTAAAGAGAGATGTGTTTGCACTACAGTGTTTTTTTCATAGTTGCGGTGATACTCACATTTGTGTGGTGTCACTTTAAATGTGTTGGACGTTCTCACTCACAACTGAACTATGTCTGCACTCTACTTTTGTCTTATCCACTTGTTTTGTGTACATGGTTGTATCTCACTAGGACACTAAACAAGACCTTAATGATAGAGAACGATTTCTAGACTCTTGCGTCTCATTTGTTGTGGCTGCCATGATGGGCTACACATGCTCTGTGTGGTCCACTCTTGTCTTCCAGTCCGCATGGGATCTTGGATCTGAAGTAGTTTTTGATCCACGCTGTACTGGAAGTCCAGTACATGTAGCTTTGCATCCTTACCAAGTTGCATTTTTTTGCTGATCAGACAGAAAGTTAAACATTACATCAGACAGAACACCCTCAACAAAGACAGATCCATTACATAGTGCAGGAGACAATACATTGTGACACAGGTTTGTTGGGTCTGTTTTTTTGAGAGGGGGCCTTGCCCTCTTTTAGACTCACCTCTGGAGAGTGAATGTCAATATGATTCCATGTGTGTGGAATGTCCTTAAACAAACAAGACAAAAACAACAACAAACAGGACTAAAACAAATCCTAGGGTTACAGCTATACAGATAGAATTGAATATAATATAATATAACATATCTTGGATAGTGAATGATCTCACAAACATCATAAGATGTCCATACAATTAATGTAAGGTGTCCATATTTTGTCATATTTGTCAAGCTTTCCTCATATTTTGTAATATAAGTAGTCAAGTGGGATACAACTACATAACTCTGCCCTCCACTGAGACAGTGCAGGATCCTTTTATAACAGTATATGAAAGTGGGCTGTGACAAAGAGTTGGTGTTAGAGGACACAGGTTCGTGCTGCAGTCACTTGTGTAGGATTGTGCTCCAAAAATTTGAATGTAATTTAAACAGATTAACATTTAATCCTCCTGAATAACACTGTAAGCTCTCCAGTCTGTTTAAACTGATCATTTTATCATTTTAAAGTTCAAATCCCCTCGGTGTGCTTTTTAGAACCAAACATATCAGACTCAATCATTTAAAGTCCAAAGCGCTGATGAGATTTGTTCGATTTTTAAACAAAATACAAATTATTCAAAAAGCTTTCAACTGATATACTAAGAATGTTAGATCTAAGAGAGAAGAAAGGCCTGAACCTGTAGTGAATGCATGCACCAGAGAAGACCTCGCTTTGGGAATTGAGCCTCTCCACTGTCTCACACTCTGTACTGTCTGTCGTTACTCAAATGGCCACATCTCAGCAGGAAACAAACACCCAGCCGCACAAAAACAAAAAGATATCAGTGCTGGATTATTCATTGTTTAACTGTAGAACACGCACATGCACCCAAATGCACAGTATTCACATGAGCAGTGATGCACACATGCGGTTACCCACTCCAGCGGATACACACTCCCGCTTCTTGACAGACACGAATAGACACATACACAGATGGACACACACACGCAGATGCAGCAGGACACAAAACAAACACACACAGGGGTTTGGTGTCCTAGTTTCCATCTGTGGAGAAGCTATTCTCTCTCTCTCTCTGCGCTCTCTCCTTCACTCACAGACTCCTCTCAGGGGGCGGGGGGGCTTCTGTGGTCATGTGACACATTGCTGTTGTTGCACTTTGCATATGTGTGGATGAAAGCAGGCATTTGTGTCTGCTTGTGTGAATAAATTTGATTGCATGTACTGTAAGGATTTGTGTTAGTGTGCACAAGTCACAAACATGTATGTCCAGCTTTGTGTGTGTTGTGTGTGTTGTGTGTGTGTGTGTGTGTGTGTGTGAGCTTGAGCGCTGTCATGCTCATCTCTGCCTGCCTGCCTACTCCTCTCCGGCGCTTGTTTTACCATCGGAGTGTGATCTAATACAGGGATTACTACGGGATTAAGTGAGTGTCTTTTAAAATAACAGCGCACCGCTCCATCTCTCCACAACACTGGCCATTTGTTCTGCAGTATCAAAACTCTCCAATGAAGGTGAAACTGAATAAATGGTCCAGAAGGAAGTGAAAAGAAACCACAAACTGCATATCTGACAAGAAAGATAATCCACTAAAAGCATGGTGCATTCCAATAAAGGAACTTTTGTTCTTTTAAAACCCAGGCCTTGTTTTTGTATGTATTTATTTTAGCACTTATATTACAATTCCTTCAGAAGAGTTTTGGAATTGCTCCTTTAGATTGCTTCAGATGACAGCCTCGGACAAGTTACAATGGCTGCAACATAATCATCAAAGGTGCTGTCACCTGGATCATTTGGAGAAACTGGGGGCGTTTCCCTTCTTGGCTCCGATCTTTTGGACATATGTGAACACAGCAACCGCACTTTGATGTGGAACAAAACAAGCAAGCTGAGATCCCCTTGAAGAGGTGGTCTCTGTTCTTGGCCTTTGCGTTACACTGCTCAGTGGAGCGGTGAAAGCTGACTCAGATGTTTATGATTCTTTTTTTTTTTTGTTCGTGGTGCCCAACATTTAACAAACATGTTCATCTGCCTAAATGTTGCTGAGGTATTTGACCTCCTTGCTACTTTAAGTCAACCCATGAGTCATTTTGTTGGTCAGTTAACTGGCTAACGTTAGTTAGTGTCTACGAGCCAGCTTCTCACAAAACAAAAAGCAACAAGTACACATGATAATTATTTATTTACACAATAGGGAAAGAAGACAGTGACGTAATGACGTATGGACAGCCCTTTGATGCTGCATGTGATGAGGCTCGCTGTACAACATTGCAGTGTAAACACAAAAAGACCAAATGGAAAAATGCAACAATGTACCATTTTATCATCAGAATAAGATCAAAGAGTTGTACCCAAATGTTTATATGACAGAGATCAGAGTTACATAATGCTGATACTTCTGTTGATCACCAAAAAAAATGATTACTTTTAACTGGAAGGACACAAAGCCACCAACAACTGCTCAGTGGAAACAGAGACTAAAGCATGTCTACTACGTGGAACAGATGAAAGCAAATCCACAACTGGAGACAGACTTTTTATGCAAAGATGGAACTGTGTTCAAATTTATTTGGATCTGTAACCATGGGATCTGCATGACATAGCTGGGCTCAGCATAGAGAGTCGTTGTACGGTTGGCCCTGACCCCTGCTGAAAATGCCTGTTTATTATTGGGTTCAATATATGTATTACTATTTTATTTCTAGCGTTATTATTATTATTTTTATTATTATTATGATATCTTATTTTTATACATATATTAAATTTATTAATAAACATTTATTATTATGTATTTTCTTTATTCATGATAAAGATGGTAAGTAATGTGGAAAGCTGTGAAAAATCAAAACAAACAGTTAAAAAAGAAAAAAAGATAAATAAAAAAAAGCAAACAAGCTATATGCCAAAATCATATAGTGTATGCATTATGGCCACTGAATTTTCTTTGGCAAATTAAAAACCCAAATGTGAATATTTTCTTTAGAATCTAGGAAGTTGGGGGAAATTTTGTATACAACAAAAATGTTTGTTTTATTCAATTCAAAAAACTTTATTTGTCCCCGGGGGCGTATTTAAATACGAACGGATACAAAGTTCAACAGGGAAATGGACATTTTTCATCATTCTCTTAATGTTTGTGGTCTTTTAACTTTAAAGGTAAATCAAGAGAGAGGCAACATTTACTTATTAATTTTAACATTGGTCTTGTCTCTGACAAAGGACACATTGAATCATGACTTAGAGTTTCAGATTAGCACCTGGGCTGGCCTGTCAGATTTCAATGGGGGCCCTGGCCACCCTTGATCACCTCTCTGGACACGCCCCTGCATCCTTTATAAAACTGCCTCTCACATTGCAGTAGAGATCATTTCAGAGAGAGGCCCTATATTAGTTAAGGAGTAATGCCTTTCTTTAACCAGAAAGAAAGCTGTTTTGAGAGTCAACAAACAGTTTTGTCTATTTTTCTGTCTAATTCTAATATTATTGTCCAGAACTTGAACACATTTCAATCTATGGTTGGAATTGACTTATTACTTTTATATCAGTCCAACAGCCAAGACTGGGGTAGGTTAAGTGTTATCCTTGGCATGCAACATGGATTTAAATGTGAAGAGATGCCAGGAGGATAGATAAAAAAATTCACAGCTATCATTAGAAAGACTTTCTAAATCAAAACTTTCAACCATGTTTGAGTTCCTAAAAATACCTTTACAGGCTTACATGAATGCTGAAAAACAAACAGCAAATATGCAGGATTTTAAGGGTAACTTGGGATAATTTTATGAAAGTTAACTTTTTTTTCCAAGTCATGGTGAAACTCACATCTAATGGTAACCATGAAATGAAGGGAAATAATGTTTGCTTGTTTGAGATACTAAACTAACAGGAAGTTGTGGTAAAATAACATTTAATAAAAGAAAATGTTGATAAAGAGCCCTCAGCAGGCGCGTCATAGCTGCGCCCCAGAGGACGCATTTTTACGCGCGGTACTTCAGACCATCCCTCCGCGCATGCGGTTGATCAGCAGGTGAACAGACACGCAGCTGCCACCTTCACGCTACTCCTGGGGAAATGATGTCCGGCAGAAGTTTCAGTGAGTCATGGCGTCTTCTGGACCAGCTTTCTGGAAACCCCACATGGCAGCAATCTTACTCTGTCTGCAAGACCGAGTGGCATTTTCAGGAAGACAGTGAGAATGTTATGTCCACGGCGGAGTTCACGACGGACGGGTGAGTGCGGCCACGTTTTACCTTCAGCTCACGAGAGCGAGCTAACTCTAACAGCGTGTGCTCTCACGCACGGACACTTAGCAGCTAGTTAACCTGATAACATCCAGCTGTAGTTTACTGCAGTGAATGCACTTTGTTTGTTTGTTTGGAGGGTTGCAAAATTCAGGGAATTTTCAAAGTTGGAAACTTTCAATGGGAATTATCTGGAATAAACCAGGAATTTAATAGGGAACTTAAATACAGTTGAGGAAAATATATTTGAGCATAATCCTGACTAAAACAACCAGATTTCATGCAAGCACAGTTGAATATCTATGCTTTTCCTCAATCACGTGCAGAACAGGGGTCAGCAACCTTTAACACTCAAAGAGCCATTTGGACCTGGTTTCCACAATAAAGAAACCAGGAGCCCCAAACCTTTTTGACATCTAAATAGAAGATAACAGTGCATATATTGTTTTTCTACCTTTATGCTATGTATAAAAAAACTATAGTGTGTTGCTTATGAAATCAATGAAGTGCTACAGGGAAAATGAAATTTTATTTCTGTATGCAAAGGAAACCTTTTGAACATTTTAAACTGTGGGGGGGAAAAAAAACACGCTGGGAAGGTTTGTCATAAAAAGCCAAACTTAAATTATCCATCTGCAAAACAAAAATGCTGTGTGCCGTCATCCTTCGTGTACTAGGGATGGGAATTTACCGTAATCCTTGTAATCGATTACTCGAATTTCCTAATGAACGTATACTCGAGTACTCCCAATTATTATTACTATTTTTTTAACCGTAAACAAAAATAGATGAATAAAAGTTCGTAGGACACGGAGCTACCAGACCAGAGTTGTAGTAAGTTCTGCTGCCTTTTCTTCAGACATCTCTTCCACTCTGGTAGTTGTTGTTCTCCCTGATGGTAGCTTGTACTTCGGCTGGACTAACGCGATCAGCTCTTTGAAGCCTTCTCCTTCCACAAAACTTAATGGGAGCAAATCTCCAGTTACTGTTTTGGTTATTATCAGGCTAATCTTCTCCACTCTGGTTTCATCAAAACGATGTGTGTTAAAGGTGACATATCATGCAAAATCGACTTTTTAATGGTTCTCTACCTGAAATATGTGTCCCTAGCATGTCTACAAACCCCCCCGAGAATGAAAGAAATCCATGCTGCCCCTGTTCTGATTTCTACACCTTTCTGTAAATGTGTCTAAAACGAGCCGTTTCAGACTTCCGTGTTTTTGTTACGTCACAACAATATCCGGTCTGTCACGGAGTCAGAGCTCGGAGCTTGTTCAGCCCATAGACTGTATAAAATACAACTCAACCCCTCCTGTTTTTCATTACCTGCACACATGTGTGCTAACAAGGAGCTTAGGAGGGAGGCATGCTAGTTGTAGGCTGTCTTAATAAACACAAAGGTCGTTTTTACTCCCCACGTCTGCAGATTTGAAGATCTAGTGGATGATTTTTATTTTTCATGGAAAAGTGCTAGCACTAGTTAGCATAGCCACATAGCTACATGTTCGTAGCTGTAGCTGTGTACCAAGACACACGTCGACATACTGACAAATAAAACAACAAGAAACACTAAATCTGTGACCAATCCTTCAGAAAGGTCCTGCTGCAGGCGCCTCTCTGTCAGGATCAGATTCTGGATCAGATTCAGAGGGTTGAAGTAACGCGGGTCTGTGAGCAGCCGTGTATATTCAGCCAACATATAAACATTAGATCAATGTGCTGGAGAGTCAAGTCTACATCCACTTCCTGAGGGGGCGTGGTCAGAGAGAAAACGGACTGTTCTGAGGAGGACTGAAGAAGGTGGCTTTCAGGCATGCCAAAATCTGATTTCAAAGTGTTTTCTTGAGCATAAACTTTAAAGACATGTTTTGGGGACCTCTTAGACCAATATATATTGATGAAAAAAGCGTGATATGTCACCTTTTAAATTCAACATTACATGAATTTTAAATGTTCCATTCACATTTCCACAGGCTATAAGTGATCATGTCATTCTCTATACCGGCAAGTCGCTCCGTAGCTAGTGGTATGCAACCAGTTTGGTGGGTCTCATAGAGCAGAGCTTGATTATGAGTTATACAAAAATGCTAGCTGAATTAAGTTGAATGAAATAAACATGAGACATATTTTAGTTATTTTTTTAATTACTTATTTTTGTTAAAGGAGAAGGCTCAACTTTCTTATCTCTTGTGTAACTATTATCTAGGCAAACACATGCATCAGATCGGGGCTCAGTATTGGCAAATATATTAAATATTTAAAAAGCTGATCGGGACATCCCTAATTGTTACACTATAATAAGTTTTTTTTTATTTCAGTAATTCAGAGATGTGGAACCATGTGTTCTTGTCGTTGAACATGTATGTATAACTCTAATCAAAGCTCTGCCTGTGCTCTTCATTGTTTTAGTCCATTGGAGAACGACTTTGTCATTCCAGAGAAAGAAGAACCCTGCTCTTCTGCATCCTCCTCCTCTGAGGCCACTGTCTTCTTCCCTGAAACCTCGCCACCACCGCAGTACAGAGCTCCAAGGCACACGCACAGAGCCACAGAGAAAATGAGACGCAGACGAGCTGCCGTATCACATCCCTATAAAGCCAGAGGATACCATGTGAATATAGCACCTACCTCTACGGGACACAGGTGTGGCGGCTTCTGCTGCAGCTGTAGTCAAAGAAGATACAAACCGTGGGATATCATGGCACGGAGAGCCAGGCTAAGAGCAGCAACAGTTGCGCCGAATGTGCCAGCAGGGCAGCACCTTCCTGTGACCATCCACCCGACCAGATGGTTCCAGGTCGTGGGGAGCTTGCAGTGCGAACACTGCAAAGCCAAGGGGAGGTACCAGATGACGTCTTGGATGTGCCAGCTCTGCATGGTGCCCCTGTGTCTTATGCCGTTCAGAAACTGCTACTCCGCGTGGCACGCTCAGGGGTATTAAGCTCAGAGTGTCTATGTGGCTTTTCTTTTGGGCAGGGTGATAAAAGTTCAATCTTCCATCATGGTTTACTTTTCTGATGTTTAAGGCACTTCTGTTGGCTGGTGGGCTTTCCCTGGTTCTCTTAAATTTGTAGTGCACATGTTAGATGTTTCAATGCAGATTGCTGAGTTGTGCTCTCACTTACTCTGAGTAGTCGGTGAAAACAGATAGAATAACAAGAAATGTTCCTCCAGATTTTCCAGTGGAGAGTTTTATTTTGTGGAGCGGTCAGTTGATGTACACTCCTGTTGTTATCCAAACAATCCCACAGCTGTGATTGTGGCACCTTTAAAAGAAAACGATTCATATAAATGTTACCTTTTTCTGTAAATGGTGGTTTCTGAATAAATGATTAAGTATTGTATATTGTGCGTTTTTTTTTTTTTTTTAAGCCTCTGGTAACTCAAATCAACAAAAACATTCTACCCATGATATTTATAGTCCTATGTACATATATTAGATCACATATTAGAACTGAACTTTTATCCATTTTTGAAGTATTATCACTCAAGTTTCTGATAATGTTCTAATAATGTTAAAGTGGGCATGGGTAACTTGGATGTTTATGACGAAATAAACATATCCATCCATCCATTACCTTGACTGCATATCCTGTTCGTGGTCACGGGGGGCTGGAGCCAATCCCAGCTGACTTCGGGCGGAAGGCAGGGTACACCGAAGGGAGAGGTTCTGGTGTCTGGTGGTGAGGCTTTCAGCAGTGTGTCTGCCCCCTGGTGGCTGGCTGCAGTATAGGTTAAAAAATCCGTCTCCCCCATTCATTTGAATGGAGCTGCAGTCAAACTTTAAAAAATAAATACATGTCGTACGAATGTTTCTCACATCTGTATGCTGTGGTGATATGTAGTTTGTATCCGAGTGTTTTGTGTCCAAGTCCTCTTTTTCCTGTAAAGTTTCTTTTTCGTTAGTTATTAGAGTTTAAAAAACGGGCTTTTACTTCCTGGTTTCCTTTGATTCACAGCTGCCGTGTAGTGAAACTTCAAAGGACACACAGCGTGTTGTGACGTCACGCTGTAGGGCGGAGCTTATTACAGTGGCTTTAGAGGCTCTGGCTGCACAATGGCGGCGCCCAGGAGAGGGATTTTTTGGCTTCAGAACCGTACAACGGGAAGAGGCGGAGCAACGCTGTCCATTTTATTTACAGTCTATGGGTACACCCTGGACTGATCGCCAACCTATCACAGGGTAAACATGGGCATAAACAGCTAACCAATCATAAATGCAACAGAGTTACATGCAACGTGTTTTCAACAAAACCTCTCAGTCCGTCTCCTGACATCAGAGCGATCTCCAAAGCCCGCCTCAGATCGACAGAAGTCGAATTCCTTCTTGACGTAGCTTCATCTTCCTGTAAATGTACGAACAAGTGAAGTAGCACTGCAGCATCCAACTTGCCGGTCTGGCTGCAGAAAATCCCAGATTGGTGGAATGTTTTCACCAAAGCTATAATGTCCAACATGAGGCGGTGTTTTGCTTTCTTTGCAGTGTGTGTGTGTGCGCGTAAGTGTGTTGGAGCACACGTTTTCTCTCTCTCTCTCTCTCTCTCTCTCTCTCTCTCTCTCTCTCTCTCTCTCCCTGGTGGTGCTGGGGTGTTTGGCAGGATAAATATAGCTGCGTTGGTGTAAAGCTGTTTTCTCCTCGGCTTTTGTAGCTTTAATCAAAAGCAATCTGGAGGAGGGAGGAATGGAAGGCAAAGAGGGGTGAGAAAGAGGGAGAGAGGAAGGGTAAGAGGAAGAGGGGTAGGAGTGGGGGGTGGTTGGAGATGGCCGATGCCAGAGTGTTTTATTTTAGCTCACTTTAAAGAGTCATTGGGGAGTGTTCAGGAGTAATGAGAACCCTGGTGGCTGGAGGAGAGGGACTAACTCTAACCCCCCCCTGCCCCCCCTCCCCCTGCTCTCCTCCTCCATCCTCTCACTGTCTCTTTATTTCCCGCCCAGCTTCACTTCCCTTGTCATCCCCTCTTCCTCATTCTGGCACTGATGTCAACACAGGACTATGACTATGACTGCGTTCACACTGCAGGCCCTCATGCTCCGCTCTGTCTTGCCGGATGAATCCTCATATCTATTCTGGGATGTAACCCACATCCTTCATCGATATGAGCCGACAGCGATGTTGACAAGACATGTGCAAAGAGGAAGAGTCATCAAAGACGTCACGTTTGTTTTTGAAGCATTTCACTGAGCGTATGTTTGAAGCCGTCTAAATTTGGGCCTTCTCAGGCTGCGATTGAAATGTTGTTCCAGTCTCTTGGTCTCTTGGTCAAGAAAAAACAGCGTTAGGAAGGTTTCTATTCTGTAATGGGAAGATACAGATTAAACACGAGCAGGATTACTAGACTAGGTGCTTCACAGTTGATAAAAAAATATATTATTTCAGGAAAAACAACCTAATTCCGGAAATGACTTTAAGGTCAAATAGATGCTAGGGCAGCTTTAGCCGTTTTGTTGACCTCAAATAAAAGCCTGGAGACACATCTGAACATCTGTGATTTTAGCATGGTCAATGAATTAGTGAAACAGTTAGTGTGTTTCAACAATGTAACCTAATTACTGTTTTGCCAATGGCTGTTTCTAAACACACATTGGGTCTCATATCGACCGTCTTAAGAGTACATTTGTTCTTAAATCTCACTTAGGCAGTTCTAGCACTCACCAAAGTTTTCTTACCCAGGATTTGATTTCTATGAATGAGCATGCTAACTCACATTTAAGTGCTGATATCAGTGTTACATTAGATTAGATTTAGATTAGATACTTTATTGATCCCCCACTGAGGGAATTTATTTTGCTCCAGCAGCTTACAACACGGGACAGGGGAATACAACAACTGTACTTACATAGTTAAAATAATAATTAGGGGTGAGCCCGACTAAGGATTTGCTTGGTCGAATCTGATTCATCAGATTTTGCCCATAGTCGACGAATAGTCGAATGTTTGTTGTTTTTCCTTATTGACCCAAAGTCTGCATGATGGTGACAGCATGACAATATTACGCATAACCATTTACAATTAACAGACTCGTAGCTTAAAGTAAAAGGGACAACAGAATATTATAAGCATAAAACTTAGATTTTTTAAATCTATATAGCAAAAACAACAAAGTGATGAAGGAGAGAAAACTCAAATAAGGCCACCATCTGTTAAACATGGAACAACGCTCCGTTACAGAATAAGGAATCAGGAGATATTTAAACAGTGTTCACACAGTGGAGAGCAGCGCTGCGGAGGGTAGTTTGTCCAACTTAAAGCTAAACATGTTTTTAATGTTCAAAATCAAACCTGAACCAGCTAAAGGGTTTTTAAATCTCTGAACAGAACCTTTTAAAACAGTCTTTCATCGCGTCTTTGTCCGCTTGAGTCTTTTCACATTGTACGTGAGGAAAACCATCATGTGTACGGGCAGAAGTGCGCTCCTTGCTTTGTCAACTGTAAATCCTGTCTTTGAGAATATCCTCTCTGATGGTGTGGAGGTGGATGGGATGCTTTGGATTGTTTTTGAGGCTTCGGACAGCTTTGGGTATCCCTCCTCGTTCGTTTGGCCCCGTACAGTTTTTGTGTGGTCCGGTAATCCTTGATCTCACAGCCCTCTTCATGAAGCTGCTCCTCCTCTTCATTACTATCTTTTAGGATCAACAGAAGTTTTATTTCCTGACATTTTGAGCTACCATGAACGTAGAAAGATTTAAAGGCCAGCTGAGGTACGTCTGCTCCACAGGTCCCGCTAAATGATCCACCTTTAATTACCAGGGGAGATTTAATTACCACTTTAAGGAGATTTAACACTTTAAGAGCTGTTCTCAGAATTACTTTAAATAAGTCTATATTTATATAAAAATAGGCTAAATGAGACACTATTTGTATGGGAAACAGGAAAATAAAGACAGTAAAATTAGACATTGAGCACCCCCATGGTTTGAATGGAATGATCCACATTTCATATGCAAATATTCGACTATGAGATTGGCAGTCGACTAAGGCTCGTTAGAACGAATCGTCGAATATTCGACTATTTGGGGTCACCCCTAATAATAATAATAATAATAATAATAATAATAAAGTTAAAAAAATATATATATAGCAAATGTTACAGATATATACACACTATGTACACTTCTATCTTATGAATAGATAGTAAGGTGAGTTACTGCACAGATAAAATGGCACCATGTTATTAAAAACATACACAATATGTAAAACACAGCGTGATTCAGATGTGAGATGTGAGCTATCAATCCATCTGTTTGAGTTTGTAAGTCATATCCAGTCCTGCTGCTAAATAGTTTCTAGATTTTTATTTTGGCATGACTAACGTCTCTCTACTTTACTTCTCCGTCCTGTTTGACTTGTGTTTTTGCAACTTTGTGAAGTCCTTGGGCAAGAAACTGAACCTCAAATTCCTCCCGCTGTTGTTCAGCGGTGTGTGAATTTGTACGAATGAGATTAGATGGTCCCTTACTATAGCAGCCTCTACCATCAGTGAGTGAATGTGGTGTGAATGGGTGAATGGGACGAGAAGTGTGAAGCCCTTTGAGTGTTCAGGAAGACTAGGAAAGAGATATAGAAGTCCCTTTACTGTTTTGTTAGCTCAAGTTTTAAAATTACAAGAACATGGCATTCATCAAATTAAAAACACAGGAGCGTATAATTCAGCAGTTCAAGAACAGGTTCATGAATCGGCCTTAGGCTAGTATACACTGTACGATTCTTTAAGTGTCATGATGGAAAGTGAACTTGCTCTGTACGAGTGAATCGTCTGTGGCACACAACCAAAGCTCACAACGAAGAGGATCCAAGTCTCCCCTTGTACAGTCTGTGCAGATCGAGAAATGAGCTATCCAGACTACACTCGTTTTTTGTACCAGACTGTAAACATGTTTATTTCTGCTGTAAAGATCGGCTTTTTTGAATTTGTGTGTATGTGGTTTCTGGTACATCCGAAGCCAGCCTCAAGTGGACACTCGAGGAAATGCAGTTTTTAACACTTCAACTAAAGGTTGTACCCTTTAAGTTGTCATCTCTGGTGAAAGGCATTGACAACAGATCCACTCTGTGGGGTCTGTACTGAAACGGTCATGTGTCAAGGAATGATCAGAAATCCATTGTGAGGCATGCGTTGCAAATGAAGAAGATGACAATGTGTGGCGTTGTATTTTTGTGTACACTGATTGCAGCCTGTAGAGAATGAACTCAGCCAAATGTATGGTCCACGTGCATATGTGTGATGGGACAAACAGAAAGATGTGGGACTGATAGATATTATCTTGGCAGCCAGTGAAATATTCTTTTATTATCCAGTTGGCTTTGTGTGCTTGATTTAGAGGACAGAAGCAGCCTTCAGTGGAAGCCAAGCTGCTCCCTGTTAGAGCTGCCATCATGGTGATCTTAAAAAACCTCCATAAAAGCCTGAATTCTGGACCACTCTCTGGCAGCAGTGCAGCCCTGTAGGAAGTGCATTGGTCTATTTCCTGTTTGACTGTCACCGTGGCCGAAGGCGAGGCTCAGTGAGTTGTTGGCAGAGTAGTTGGTGGAGATGGTTGTAGCGAAGAAAGTTCTGAGCTTTCCCGTGGACGTGCGTTTATACATTTTGTGTGCTCAGTTTTCCTGTGATCATTTATTTTCTGGTTGATTTCCCTAAAAAAGAGAAAGAAAAATAAGTCCAGATTGCCAGGAAATATGTGAAATGAACTCATCACATAATATGGATTAAATAAAATGAATGAAAGCATGTCCTCTGAGGGCTTCCGTACTGTTGTGATATAATGTAAGGAGCTATAGACACCATGTCATGTCCAATTCTCTGTTATGTTATTTAAATGTATCTCATGTCTCTGTTTGAATCAGAGCTCTACATAAATACTTGAATAGCTGTAGTTGTAATCCGTACCTGTGTCTCTCTTCCCCTAGGTGATCTGGGTGTGCAATAACTGCCGGAAGCAGCAGGACATCCTGACCAAACCGGGCGAGTGGTTCACCGGTCCGGCTGGGAAACCCGCTGGCCTCGGTTCAGCCATCAGCGAGCCGTCTGTGTGCCAAACTCCAGGTGACAAGAAGCTCCGGTCTCGCTCCCAAGCACCTCCGGGATCCACCACCTCAATCCAGGACCCCAACCGACCCGGTCAACCCGGGGCCGCACCTGGCACGGATCCAAGGTCACGTAGCGAACCGCCAAGAGACACGTAAGCTGAATGACTAACACATGGATGACACATCAGAGGAAACATCAACATGATGTGTGATGGAGATCTAAAGATATTCCCCGAGATGTTATGAGGAGAGCTTTATCTGTTAATGTAACAGATTGATGTCATTCAGGTGTAGGTGTCTCTCTGCTACATAAACACTGTTACAGAGCTAATCCAGACCTGACAGCTGATTTACAGAGAGAGCTGGAAGCTGAGTTATTAAGCAGCTGAGACAAAAATATGAAAAGCAAAGAAACAAAAGAAGAAGAGTTGAACTTATTATCACAGGCTACATCAGTAATGTATACAACATTAGCAACATATATTACTCTCAAAACAGTAAGGGATATTCGACTTTCAGTGGAAAATGTAAACAGTTCATGCTACAGAGATATTATGTCATGAAAGTAGGAGATTGTAGAAGCATGCAATGGTAATTTCTTCATCTCAAACAATGTATTGAAAGAAAAGCTAACAACAGTTGTGGGTATACCACAAGCAGCAACCTCCACTCTCAAAATATGAAGCCCATGCCGAAGTGTTGTAAACTGGAGTTCATCAAGTGTCCAATTGAGGCTGGCTGCAGAAGCACAGGAAACCACATAAACACCCATTCAAAACAGACAATCTTTACAGCAGAAATAAACATGTTTACAGCCTGGTTCAAAAAACAGCTTCGGTCTGAAGAGCTAATTTCTGGATTGGCACACACTACATGGGGGGTGAATTTTTCATAACCCGACGGATATTAAGATTACAAGTTTGCCCATTTGAGGACATGACCCCGCATGAGCCCGCCTCTCATAATGTAAAACTCCTAATTTTAATATCTTTGAAATTGCTGCATTGTGAAAAAATTCACACCCCGTACAGTGTGTACTGATCAAGAAATGAGCTATCCAGACTACACTCGTTTTTTGTACCAGGCTGTAAACATGTTTTTTTCTGCTGTAAAGATCGGCTTCTTTGAATTGGTGTATGTGTGGTTTCCGGTTCTTCCAGAGCCAGCCTCAAGTGGACACTTGAGGAACTGCAGTTTACAACACTTCCACATTGGCTTCAATTCTCGCAGCTGGAAGTTGCCGCTTGACTGCTAGGTGTCGTCTTGGATTCATTATGTCAGAATGTGAACAGCATGATGAAGAGGACTGTTTAAATACAAACTTTCATTGAACCAGAATATTTAGTGGTGGATTTATGGATCAGTCACTTAGTGTGCTTTTTGTTATGCAATAAGTACTAAAACATTGAACAGTTGGACATGTGCATTCCAAAGTTTAGAGAAGGTTGATTTAGGTTCACCTGTAGAGGTTAGGTTACAGTGCATTAAAATTTCACCCAAAAGCTTAATATCCCAAACTATTTTTGAGTAGTGTGTGTGACGGCTTCCTTTTTGCTGACCCGACAAGGGACACACAACTATTGTCCAGAGTAGCGGGTGAAAGCTTAAACTTATTTTTATTACAAATACACACATACTGTCATAGATACATACTGCACACACACACACCAACACACACACAGAGAATCTATCTATGTGTGTGCCTGAAGTATAATACCTTGTCTGTTGACATCTATCGCCTCATCCTCTCTCTCTCTTCATCCTAAATCGATTCCTCTCCAGGAGAAATGGAAAGGGTGTTGGAGGAGCTGGTCGAGGAGAGCGTCGCCCTGGTCAGAGACTGCAGACCCAGGTCTCCATGGATCGGGACCTCCGGGGGGAGTCCAGGGAGCGCAGGGAAGGCAGGAGGCTGTCAAAGGGACGTTCTCTGGAGCACGATCCTGTGGGAGGAGTTGTTGGAGGAAGACGGACAGAAGAGGGGGGCTACCACCACATGGACCACAGTGGTGCCCCCCCTCGCCAAGCAGGGCCGGTCCCTCCTGGAGGCCGGGGTCACCTTGTTCCTGCGCAGGGTCGGGGCATGGGTGTAGTAGGGGAGGTCGGGGATGGCGTGCGGCCTGGTCAGAGGACGGTGGGTGGGGTTGGCGGGCCACATGAACACACCCTTGCTCAGCAGGCCCCTCCCCCTGAACTCAGAGAGCCCCCTGGTACAGGGCCTGGTTTAGCCCCCGGCCAGGGACCTGTGAGACGGACCAAACGGGAGAAGGCTGAGAGCATGCTGCGCAACGATTCACTGAGCTCTGACCAATCAGAATCGCTGCGTCCGCCGCCACCAAGACCCTACAAGTCAAAGCGTGGTCTGGGGGCCGGGGGGAAGAGGCAGACCAGCGTCAGCAGCTCAGAGGAGGAGGGGGGGACCACGCCCGAGTACAGCAGCTGCGAGGATGCCGAGATCGAAAGTGTCAGCGAGAGAGGTGAGAGACGGAATCAATCATCACTTTGTGTTCATGAAATAACTGTTGTTGTTTTCAGCGAGAGAGGGGAAGGGAAGTATCGACATCTGTCTGATCATTCATTTGTTTATCCATCCATCACATGTGACGTCTGAGGAAATGGGCCGGCTCACCTCTGCTTTGTGACAGTTTCTCTCTTTGCTTATGCCAGGAAGTCGCTAACTGTAGCTCAACACTCAGATCATAACTTAAACAGATATGACATTTGATTGACATGTCCTGTTTGGCATTGGACCATCACACTCTCATCATACTTAACGTCAGCCGCCAGCGCTCAGAGGGCTCAGGCAGTGTGCATGATAGGCTTTGTCTGGGTGTCCCAGTGTTACGCTCCGTGCTTAGTTTAAGGATGTAATTGAACTTTTTAATTTAAAAAGTCAGGTTTGAACTTCTGGTTTCAAAGAAGGCATCCGACATGTTCTGTTTCTGAAGAGAACACTTCAGAACTCAGGGACTTTCTCTGATTGGATGTATGATTATATGGCAGCCTTTACAGCCTGTTTCACTGTTGCCCTATTAAATAATCTTGTGGAGGAGTTCCATATTTTTTGGAAGTCATCATACGTTACAACCCCTAGTATTAAGTAATTAGTAGTAGTAGAAGTAGAAATACCCCTTAAATGCGCTGCAAGTCTTAAAAGTATAAGGGATTCTTTAATCAGAGGACACTGGTGACTCTTCTAAAACAAGACAACATCCTATAGAAAGGATCGAAATGTCAGTAAGTCTCTTAAAATGTCCTACAAGTTTGATAATATTTGAACCAAAAATAATTGTGTTTGATATGTTTCAAACATTTTGAGTAAGATATAAGATACAGGTTAAAAAAATATAGCTACTCCAATTTAAAATCATAAAAAATACATTAAAAATAAGAATACAAATAAAATAAAATAAATAAAAATCAATCAATCAATTAAATAAAATCTAATAAAAACCAGAATGATAAAATAAACCAAATAATTAAAAAGAAGGCGATATAATTACAAATAAATAAATAAATGGATAGATAAATAAATAGATAGATAGATAGATAGATAGATAGATAGATAGATAGATAGATAGATAGATAGATAGATAGATAGATAGATAGATAGATAGATAGATAGATAGATCGATCAATATTCTGAAACAATGGTCTTAAAAGTAATACAAGTTATAACCAGGGGGACTGGAACAAAGAACAAGGAGGATGAAATGAGAGGAAAATAATAATAATAATAATAATAATAATAATAATAATAATAATAATAATAATAATAATTTATTTAAAAAGTAGATAAATTAACAACAGAGGGGGTGTAATGTGTGTTAGGTGATGTTGTGACCATCCACAGGGTGCTGAGGATGCAGAGGCTTCAGAGGGGTGAAGGTAAAGCCCAGGACAGCAACATAGGGAGCTCTGTAAATGATTAGATAGATATGAGGATATATATTTAGATACTTTTTGTTTTACTTTGTGAAATAGTCTCTGATTTTATACTCCAGGCTGCCCACAGACCCTCAGGAGGCTGCAGGCTGAAATAATCCAGACTAAATACATTCCTCCTTTTTGTCTTTTAATTAGTTTCTTTGTTTAACTTTTATATTCCCTCCCTCAGTTGCTGTCCTTTGACTGTCTTTTTGTGCCTTTAATTATTACAGTTATATGAGGTGTTTGAACACTGGCGCTGTAACACTGTATCATGGGAGCGGACTGTAAAAAGAGGAGGGAGCTGTTTCTTTAGAGTTTGGTTGTCTTTAATCAGTTTACTTTCTCTTTCTGAATCCACTGATCAGAGCAGGTCAGACTGCTCTTATACAGCCCTGTGATTGGCTGAACCCCTGCATGCTCTCACTTCTCAGCCTTGTGTGTTTAACATGAACTCTCTCAGTGATATCTGTTTGCAGTGGATTCATTAGAATTAGTAATGAGTGTTAGTGTGATCCTGTGTGTGTTTTTACATGTTTTCTGTGTCATATTGTATTGTTTTCAGCCCAGCCCTGAGGGGGGGACAATCCCACACTGAGTGGACATGTGTGTGGGTGATAGTGTGTCTGTAGAGGGGACAGTTTGACCCCATTTGATCCCTGTGTTGACATCGTGAGGCCTCCCATCTCCAACTATGTCCCCAAGCGTGAGAACACACTACTGTTTACACTCCAACCTTGTCATGCACAAGCTGGGATATGTGATTTCAGTGCTAATGGTTCCAAGGAACTGCCTCATGTGAAATACGATACAAACAATTAGGCCTGGCCGGGGTAAGTTATACTCTTTGCTTCAGTAGGGAAGTCCTCCTCTACTGGTGGGTTGACAGAAAGCAATACAGGCATAATAACAGCACAGTGTACAGGGAAGTATGGAATTATTGGAGCTTAACTGGTGCCTTAAATTAAAAAATAAATTGATCATAAATACCCAGAGCTTTTTCATAAGGTGTCTGACCAGCCAGCCTAGCTATAATCTTAACCACTGTGAGAGAGGAGAGGTCAGAGAGCGCTAGATGTTGACAAAAGTAAGGCAATGTGCCATCCAGTGATTGTTTTTTGTAAACAGTAATTTTATTTATTTATTTGACTTGTATTCATTTAATTTACAAGGAACATGTGTATTAACTAATGTTTCTGTAAATATGCCAGAGTTAGCCAAAAGGCTAGTTTCCATCTGCAGTCTCTTGCCAGATGTTAAAATAGGCGTCCTAAAAGGCAACAAAAAGGTGGGAGAAGAAAACACAATAATTAGAGCACAAATAATGCCTTCGATCATAAATGACTAAAAACTAAGATAAGATAAAATAAATAATATAATAATAATAATAGAGCTGCAAATATATGACAATGATGTTTTCTTTATTTAAGATTCATTGGAGCCGATGTTTTAAAGTTAAGTCCAGTTACAGATTCAACATAACACAGGATAGATAGATAGATAGATAGATAGATAGATAGATAGATAGATAGATAGATAGATAGATAGATAGATAGATAGATAGATAGATAGATAGATAGATAGATAGATAGATAGATACATTTTAACATGGGAAGTCATGTTTAGTATGAGATCTATCAGCTACATCTTCACCTCTATAACAATTCTCCAGTCAGGAGTTCCTAGTCTGGTTGGTAAGTCTTTACATCTAATCCATGTCTGGTCTGCACTGGAAGCCCCAAAAAGATGGCCATTGCTCAGAGAGACTAAAGTGATAAGAGTTTTTTTCTAAAACCAAAGCAACAAAAGAATATATGATTGAATTACTATTATTACGTATCTCTTTAGTATAAACCCTGTATAGATACTTGACTGTTATCACTGCTGCGTGGCCTGGCATTGGTTAAAACCATAGACTGTAAATAAAAATGGACAGCGTTGCTCCGCCTCTTCCCGTTGTACAGTTCTGAAGCCAAAAAATCCCTCTCCTGGGTGCAGCCATTGTGCAGCCAGAGCCTGTGAAGCCTTTGTAATAAGCTCCGCCCTACAGCGTAGTGTCACAAGACGCTGTGTGTCCTTTGAAGTTTCGTTATACGGCGGCTGTGAATCAAAGGAAACCCGGAAGTAAAACCCCGTTTTTTAAACTCTAATAACTAACGAAAAAGAAACTTTTCAGGAAAAAGAGGCCTTGGACACAAAACACTCAAATACTAACTACATATAACCACAGCATACGGATGTGAGAAACATTCGTACGACGTGTATTTATTTTTTAAAGTTTGACTGCTCCCCCATTCAAATGAATGGGGGAGACGGATGTTTTGACCTATACTGCAGCCAGCCACCAGGGGACAGTCACACTGCTGAAAGCCTCACCACCAGGGCCGTATCCGGCACGCTTGGTTAAAACCTTTATGCAGAATTTCATCTTATGATCGACTTTAACAGACCGGTATAGCCAAACATGAAATACATTTCTACGCTGTGCAAAGGCAACAGAAGAGGATTAGGGCCACTGACAAAAAGTGAAGGAGGTTATGTTCGTAAAGTTAAAAATATAAAAAAATTGTAACATTTTTCTAACTTTGTGCTTTGAAGTTTAAATTCTGAGATCTAAGTCAGCATTCTGAAAAATGTAGATTTTTTACTTTTGTTTTTACTGGCCCTAATCCTCTTCTCTCAAAGGCTTACTAATGATATCAAGTCACGCATTTTATAGATTGTAGCTTTATTATTACTGAAAGCAATGTCAGAACAACTCTGCGTCCATCTTCCCGCTTAGGATTGAGGGCTAAGATGCCAATAAAGGAGTAAGCTTTCAGATGTAAAGCCTGGTTCAGGAGGCTTCATGAAAACTGTATGTCAGAATGTTTGACACCTCTGTTACAGTTAATTTGGCAGTTGTTAGCTATGCACAGAAAAAAGCAGCATTGTCCTATCACAGTATCCTCTGCACCAGGAGATAGATTAAATGCCCCAACTCAGTGTGAGACTAAGACCCACCACAACATGTAAGGCCATAAACTTATAAAAACATCAATCTGTTTCTCAGATGTTAAGTGTCGTCATAAAAAACGACAAAGAAATCTACAATTTAGAGTGTGTAAAAGTGACTTTAAGGTTTAAAACGTGAAGGAGCCCAGCTCAAAAAGGAATCAGTGACTTGTGTGTGGGAAGACGAACACTTGCATGGATCATAAAATGATCTACTATGACTGACTGAGTGAACATTCAAGTGTGTGTGCGCTGTTTCCTGCACTGTTCCTACAATGATTTACATGCCTGGACGCTCCTCGGCTGCCAGCGCCCGCATCTCGGAGCTGACCTGGACTCGGTCTCGAGCTAAAAAAGGAAGCAGCGCCTGGCTGCCACAGCAGTGTGTTTAAAACCTGCCCTGACAGAACACACTCACCCTAAACCTCCACTTGATGGATGTCAAGATGTCTGGTTGGAGTCCAGGCTGGCGCTGCGGTGCTTCCTTGTTGTCATCAGAGCACTTTATGGATGTCCGTTGGTTGATACAGGACGTGTGATAAACACCATCAATTATTACAACGGTATCATGTTACTGTAAAGAGACGTGGACTAACGTGAAGTACTTCATAAAGTTAAACATATTTCTGTTTTAGGAGCAATTCATGTTCAGGCTGTCTAAAGTGAGGAATTGTGACTGAGATAGATGCTAAGGGCTGAGATAGATCATCGTTATGATTGTTATGTATTATATACCATGAGAATTAGAACAGGCTGGACACACAGATCTGTCATGATTTTATAGAAACTGGTTTCTCATGTACCACAGAAACATCACATCCCAAATAACATCAACACGAGAATGATGGCCACCTTCAAATCTTTAAGCTGTGGACAAAAATACAAAATTCAAGGATTCATCTTGGACTATGGAAACACTCAGCTTCATTTTATGAACTTGTCTGTTCTGAAAGATGTAAATATTATGATAGAATTAGAGCTTTTGGAATCATTTGACAAAGCTAACTTATGGTAGGCTACTGTACTGTCGCAAGCTTTCATCTCACAGTCTTATTAACTAACTAGTTTAGCTCAGCGTCTCCTGTAGCCTGCTCAGGGAACTTCTGAAATGGTAATTCATTTTGTTTTAACATAATTTCATGAGTTCTAACATAACATTTTGATAATAACGTGTGTGACAATCCTTGAAAAACAGCCATGTTAGGGTTTATGGATAGTGAGCAGGTTGAGCACGACTCCACTGAAGGATGTTTTCTCACCCAGAGGGGTTTCCAGTCCGCTGCAACAACCCACCCATTAAACATGAACCTGGCTACCAACTAAATAAACAAGCATGTTTGCACAAAATGTTGATTCTATCGAGCAACTAGTGGTGGGTAGAGTAGACCGAAAGTACTCAAGTAAAAGTATTGTTACTTTCCAATGATGTTGACTCAAGTAGGAGTAAAAAGTACTCTGCAAAACATATACACTCAGAAGTACAATTTTTGGAACTACTACTCAAGTACATGTAATGGAGTAAATGTAACGTGTTACTACCCACCTCTGCGAGCAGCTAATAAAAAGAGTTCCTTTGATTCCACGGCTGGTTGTGCTTCAATGCAAACAGATTGATTTATCGTCAAACTGAACATTTTCGTTCATGGTAAAGTTAAAGGTGACATATCACGCTTTTTTCATCAACATATATTGATCTAAGAGGTCCCCAAAACATGTCTTTAAAGTTTATGCTCAAAAAAACACTTTGAAATCAGATTTTGACATGCCTGTAAAGCCCTCTTCTTCAGTCCTCCTCAGAACACTCTGTTTTCTCTCTGACCACGCCCCCTCAGGTAGTGGATGTGGTCTCGGCTCTCCAGCACGTTGATCTAATGTTTACATGTTGGCTGAATATATACGGCTGCTCACAGACCCGCGTTACTTCAACCCTCTGAATCTGATCCAGAATCTGATCCTGACAGAGAGGCGCCTGTAGCAGGAACTTTCTGAAGGATTGGTCACAGATTTAGTGTTTCTTGTTGTTTTATTTATCAGTATGTCGACGTGTGTCTTGGTACACAGCTACGAACATGTAGCTATGTGGCTATGCTAACTAGCGCTAGCACGTATCCATGATAAATAAAAATCATCCACTAGATCTTCAAATCTGCAGACGTGGGGAGTAAAACCGACCTCTAACAGAAAGGCAGCAGGACCTTTCTGAACGATTGGTCACAGATTCTGTGTTTCTTGTTGATTTATGTGACAGTATGTCGACGTTTGTCTTGGTACACAGCTACAGCTACAGCTATGAACATATAGCTATGTGGCTATGCTAATTAGCTCTAGCACTTATCCATGACAAATAAAAATCATCCACTAGATCTTCAAATCTGCAGACGTGGGGAGTAAAACCGACCTCTACCAGAAAGGCAGCGGGACCTTTTCTGAAGGATTGGTCACAGATTTAGTGTTTCTTGTTGTTTTATTTGTCAGTATGTAGACGTGTGTCTTGGTACACAGCTACAGCTATGAACATGTAGCTATGTAGCTATGCTAACTAGCGCTAGCACTTATCCATGACAAATAAAAATCATCCACTAGATCTTCAAATCTGCAGACGTGGGGAGTAAAACCGACCTTTGTGTTTATTAAGACAGCCTACAACTAGCATGCCTCCCTCCTAAGCTCCTTGTTAGCACACGTGTGCATGTAATGAAAAACAGGAGGGGTTGAGTTGTATTTTATACAGTCTATGGGCTGAACAAGCTCCGAGCTCTGACTCCGTGACAGACCGGATATTGTTGTTACGTAACAAAAACATGGAAGTCTGAAACGGCTCGTTTTAGACACATTTACAGAAAGGTGGAGAAATCAGAACAGGGGCAGAATGGATTTTTTTCATTCTCGGGGGGTTTGTAGACATGCCAGGGACACATATTTCAGGTAGAGAACCATTAAAAAGTCCATTTTGCATGATATGTCACCTTTAAAACATTAACCTGCTTGTTATAGCTCACATTAGACTGAACGTTTTAACTTTGAATTTTTCTGTCGGCATTGTGAATTAATGCACAAGTCCGTTACCATTTTTTTCATGTAACCAGTCCTGTAACTCTGCCAAAGCTTATAATATGTTCTTTTTGTGTCTGTTTTCTTCAATTTGGTAGATGTTTCTTTCATTCGGCACCTTGGGGCTTTTAACTTTCCTTCTGCGCTGTTTTCCTCCTCTCTTTTTCTTTTCTCTGCTGCTGATGTGTCAGCTAATCATTTACAAATCTACAGTTTTGTGCTCCCCAAATAATTGAAACGTAAAACTGATAATATCCTCTATGTTGATTAACGATTTAGAATGCTAACAGTTACACTAGCGTTTTTGCCACAGTGTCAACAGGCTGAGGGGAAATGTGCCAGAGTGCTTTTACAGTTCTGACCAACCAGGCTCAAGTATTGAACACAGCTGGGTAATATATAAAGAGTTCTATATGGATAACTTATTTTAATGAAAATTCAACTTATATTTCCCTCTGACAAGAAGATGAAAATACTTCTTCTTGTCATTATTTCAAATAAAGCGTGAAAGTGATCAAATTTTACATATTTTGTACCATCTTTTGAGCCCATCCTGACTGGGTCGTGACTCCACAGTGACTCTCCTTCATTCAGGTCCTGTTAAGTGCAGAAACACAGGCACACGCAGTCACCCACGAGGCCCACCCACTGCTCATGCTGAGGTTATGAAACTGAGACTTGGTCGTCTCTTGTCAGAGCGTTTGCTTTAAGATTACATAATGTCACTATAAGTTGTCACAACTCATTAACCTCATAGCCTCCTGGCTCCTAGGAACGCTTGGCTCTGTTTTACTCTGTGTCATAACAGTGTCGTTGAGGTCCTGCACACATTTCAACGCTGCCGCCCCCCGGTCCATGTGTGCGGAGGAGGTTTTGATTCAGGACCGAAACAGGAGTTTAAGATTATCCACCCAAAATATTTATGAAATCTGAATCTCCTGCTGGACATGAGGGACATGCAGCAGGAACTGATCGTAACTCAAACAGCTGATACACACAAAAATCAATGAGGGGAATTGTTCTTGGATTTTGTTTTCGTACATAAATCCCTGCAAACACTATTTATCAAAAAGGAACTTCTTTAGAACCCCTACCTAGAAATTCGACTTGAAATTCCCTCTCCAGACTTCTCCAGAGCTCTCACGTCGTCTTCATCAGTGAATAAAACTTGCTCAGCTGTCAAAGAGAATTAAGTCGTGTTAGATGTTTCTGACTGCTCAATCTGAAGATGAGGACTGAGTGACCCAGGTGAAAGGTCCAGAAATTCATGCACAATAACGACTGTTTCCAAAGGCCGTGAATGAATCTTGTTAAACCTTGGGGTTTATTCACAGGAAGAAATAGTTCATAAATTACTGCTGAGCATCTGTCATATGTCATCAGTAGTCTGCTGTTTACAGCTTTGAGAAATTCTCATTTTTTTGTTTCAATTTCACGTTTGTAGCAAGATTTAGCATTTTTATATCAGAGATAAGTGTTTCCAACCTTTAAACTTTGCAAAAGAACCATGGTGTTTTAAAAAAAAAGTCATAAATTGAAACATATTTCAAAAAATGTCATCAAATTTAACTAAATACACACTGACCCAAAATGGTTCAGAATGTAGAAGCATAAAAAATCTTAAAACCTCTAAAACAATTTTAAAATTATCAGACCAAAATTTAACTTTAACTTGAAGCAGGTTTTCTGATTGCAAGTTGAATTGCTTAAATTATCTTAGTTATTTTCAGCTGATAAAGCCATGCCTCTGAAAAACAAACCAATTTAAGGTGTGCTCATGGAGGTAATTTGGTAAACTCCAGGTGCTCTTGAAAAATAAGGCAAAAAAAACTTGTCGGACTGGGGCTGTCTTCAGAGGAAAGGGTTACAAAGCCTTTAATTCATACCGGGCACAACGTTTTAAAAGGTATTGTACAGGAAAAAGGAAACACCAACTGGTTTCGACCCTCACTTGGTCTTCATCAGGACGTGTTGAACCCTGCCTCTATTTAATGAGGTATAACTAAAGTTTTTATACGTTCTAGCCTTAAAACACAGATGAAAGACTTCATGAGAATGGTCATTTTCTGTATTTATCCAATTGTATGAATGTCTCCGCTGCAGCATGTCATACTCCATCAGTCGTTCACCAAATGTTTATTTAGCTACAGCACTACATATACTACCTACAGCATGTTCTCTGGTATCATCATTACTGACGGACTACTGTAACTCTCTGTTCTCCCACTGCTGTGATAAATTTCTAATTCTAGCCCAGGACTGAATTTTCAACAAACTTAACCCTCTCCACTGTAAACAAATACCTTCTGAAGAGCTCCCATATTTGGCCGAGCTGTGTGTGAGAGGACTCAGGCTGGTATGCGCTGTGTATACAGCTCCTGCTGTATGCGTGGATGTGTGTGTGTGTGTCTGTGTGTGTGTGTTTGTGTGAATGTATGACTGGATGACTGGAAGATGAAGGAAGTTTTTGTCTCTCTTTCATTTACTGTATCTAAGCCCGTCTCTTTTCTTCTGCAGGCGACTGGGAGTGCTACCCACATGACCCCACTGTATGGCATGTAAGTCTGTTTTTATTGTCTCTAATGGTTTGCTAGCTTAGCTTCAGAGTTTAAATGTTTGTTGCAGATCTTCTGATGTTTAAACTGTTTAATGCTAATATGCATATGTGTGGGTGTGGTTGCCTTTGATGCAGTAAGGTGCTCTTTACACTGTGTTTGTCCTATACTTTTGCAGGCATCTCATGTACCTGTCTAGTTATATATATACCACCACCGGAAGCTTGACTTTTGTCCTAATATTTGTATTTAACTTTCAACAGTTTGACTTTATTATTGAGGTTTTTCTTAAAAGGATAAATATCACACTTTTACCCCCACCAGTTTTTCTCAATGATTGTTGTCAGTGCTCTCTCTTGAAGGTGTTTACAATTCAGACTTCTTACTCTCATTCTTAAAATACTGTTGAGTTTCATCTTTTGGTGATAGTCATGGCTACTTTATTTCTTATAAAATGTTGCATTAAGCTTTTGCAATGTTTGGCCCTGTGTGATATGATCCTATGATGTTATGAGATGGAGAAGAAATGCATCAAATTCAGGTGTAAATCGACTAAAAATGAACACTTGGGCTGCAGGATTTGGAGAAAAATGCTGATGCAAATATTTTGGTAGATGTTGTTTAATTGATTTGATGTAAGATTGGTGAGAATGATTAATTCACAAAAGAATATAACTAGAATAATGAAGCCGTAACATATGATTGAACCCCTTACAGACAAAGATGTTGTCGTACAGATGAAGAACATGTTTGTATTTATAGTGTACACTACTTCATTATTTGAATTTGGCTTTTTTGTTTTTGTTTCAACTTCATAAAAAAAAGAAATGGTGGCTTATTTCCATTAATGCACTAATTATAACTGGATTTATTAATTATTCCAGTATTTTTATCAGTCCTGACAGACTCACCTTCACTGACTCTTGCAGAAACCAGACATACATGTAGCCACATTATTTACAAAACTGAGTTGTGGTGCATTTTCACTGTACATTTAAAACTGTTTCAGACCCATAGACATGCTCAAGCATTCTAGACATGTGACATAAATAACACTGTGTCTTGACAGCAAGCAGGGCTCTAACTGTTGCATAATATCAGATGCTGTGTGTCTGCACTGTCTCTGTTACATATACAGATGTAAACAAACCCTCCACCTATAAACTGTGCACTCAAGATCTGACTAAATATAATATGTTGTAGGTTGTTGTTGTCCTTTTTGCACCTTTAAGCATAAAACAGGTTTTAAAATGAGACATCAAGATGTTTCTTTACTGGAAATCATATACATTACAGCCAACAGACAGTTTGTGGTTTCAACATCCTGGCATGAGAGACTATAAACAGAAACGTTGTGCTTCCAGGTCGGCCAGCTGACATTGTATTCATATACACTACCAGTCAAAGGTTTGGAAAAACCTTCTCATTCAAGGGTTTGTATTTATTTTAATTATTGTAAACACTGTAGATTAATACTGAATACACCAAAACTATGAAAGAACATATATGGAATTATTGAATGAACAAAAAAGTGTTAAAGAAACCAGAATAAGTTTTATATTTTATATTCTGTAAAGTAGCCCCCTTTTTCCTTCATGACAGCTTTACACACTCTTGGTATTCTCTCAGTCTGCTTCATGAAGTGGTCTCCTGGAATGGTTTCTAATGAACAAGAGCCTTGTCAAGAGTTCATTTGTAGAATGACTTGCCTTCTTAATGTGTTTGAGACCATCAGTTGTGTTGTTCAGAGGTAGGGTTAGTACACAATGGATAGCCCTATTTGACTACTGTTGTAATCCAGATTATGGCAAAACCAGATTATTTCATAGTTTTGATGTCTTCAGTATTAATCTACAATGCTGAAAATAATTAAAATAAATAAAAACCATTAAATGAGAAGGTGTGTCCAAACTTTTGACTGGTAGTGTACGTTACAGCCAACAGACAGTTTGGGGTTTTAACATCCTGACATGAAGCACTATAAACTGAAACTTTGTGCTTCCCGGTCAGCTAGCGGACATTGTTTTCAAATAGATGACTGCTGATTTTAACTTAATAAGTGCCTCAACACATTTTACGCCTGTGACAAGAAAAAATACACACAGGGTGTCCCACAGAAGTCAACTTAAAAGATAAGATAAGATAAGATAAGATAAGATATTACTTTATTCATCCTCCGGGGGGGAAATTCAGTTGTTACAGCAACCCAGACATAAGTACAATCAAGAAAGAAGTTTCAATAAGTAAAAAATAAATACAAAAAACAAAAAACAAAAAAAAACTTGCACCCAGTGAGGATATTCCATAAGACACTTCTACTAAATCTGTTGTTGATCCCCGGCTTGTGTCCCATTCTGTTCATGAAGCTGACTGCCGACAAATGATCAATACATTTAATGAAGTTTATCACACCATGAATCATTTCTCCAGCTGTGGCTGATTTTACAGGTTGTGCATGTATTGGCGTACGTGTGTCCTCTGATTGTGTCGTCTCCTGTTGCAGCATCCTGTAACCTGGCAGCCATCCAAGGAGGGAGACCATCTCTTAGGAAGAATCACCCTGAGCAAGAGGAGTAACACCATGCCTAAAGAGGCCGGAGCTCTGCTGGGGTTAAAGGTGAGAGAGGACACACAAACACGCACAGACACACACTTACAGACAGTATGCCATTGTATGAGAAGGGATATTGTTATTTGTGAAACAATAAGGTAAGTAAATCTTATTGTAGAAGTCTTTATTGATGTTTTTTTCTGAATTAAAGTCTTTCACTTACATCAAACACTTCTAAAATATTAATATTTGTTTTAATTAGATTATTATTATCAGCATTTTTGATTTTTAAATGATTTGAGTTATTTTCATCTTGATAAGTTTTATAGAAGTGTAATAGTTGTCATGCATTTAATGGATCTCTTTAAAGGTAAACAATCAACATTTTCTTTTCATTGACTCCACACTTGAGTTCCATACTGTGACTCATTTATGCTTGTTGTGTTTGATTTTTTTTTATGTTTAATAAGTGTTGTCTTCCCCTGATATCACGGTTACGACACTGATCTCTCTCCCACACTCCCCGTGTCTCCCTGTGCAGGTGGTGGGAGGCAGAATCACAGAGTCAGGGAGATTAGGTGCCTTCATCACTAAAGTCAAGAAGGGAAGTCTGGCTGACGTGGTGGGACATCTCAGAGCAGGTAAAACATTGCACCTGTCACGTTAATACGATGCAGACACAGTGACGACTGGAGCCACGTGTTTGGCTTTTTTTCCATACACGTTTGATTTTTGAAAGGGAGGATTAACATATATGCACCTTTATACTGATTGACAGGCTGTGCTTGGGAAATATTCAATGACAGGAAGTCACACATGACAGCCTTACCTTATGTATTTTAGATGTGCCAACAGCATACTGTATCTAAAAATCAATCACTCAATCAATCTTTATATGGCGCTAAATCACAACACATTATCTGAAGACTCTTTCCAAACAGAGCAGGTCTAGACCGTACTCTATGTTATATTATTAACAAAGACACAAATTCAAGACAGGATCAGATCTAGTCCCTTCTTACAGACAGGACTCAGTCTGATCTCATCTTAATCCACCATGAGCAGAGCACTTTGCAGAATTTAGTAAGTTACAGTGGCAAGGACAAACTTCCTTTAACAGGCAGAAACCTCCAGCAGGACCAGACTCATGTTGGACACACATCTGCTGAGACCGTGTTGGAGAGAGGGATAGAGTACATGAAGAGAGAGAGAGAGATAATAGTGAGATGGAAGACTTAGAACAAGGCTTAGTAATAATATAAAGGAGAGACACTTTCTGTAAGACATAACATTTAGATTCTATAGAAATGAATGCAGGTGGAAGGTGTCCACATTATATTTTTAATTGTCTCCATTAAAATCAAATTCACAACCGCTTTATATTTGTCTGATTTCAGGGGATGAAGTCTTGCAGTGGAATGGGAAGCTGCTACCCGGTGCAACAATGAAGGAAGTTTACAACATCATCCTGGAGTCTCAAGCTGAGCCCCAAGTGGAGCTGGTGGTATCCAGACCTATTGGGTAAGTCAGGAATAAAATGCTTCCTGTTCTCTTGTCAGTGCCATATTTTGATATTTGTTGGAAATGCAACCCTTTAATTGGACGTCAGTAATCAGTCTGAATGCTGCAGTGAGTTTAACCCTCAACTGGCCAAACTGAGGCTCAGAGTTGGCCGTCCTCACATAGGACATGAAACAGGGACATTTATTTGTATTCTGATCCTGGCTGTGTGACTGCTTTCAAAATATTAAAAATAGCCGGCCATTACTTTCTGTGAGGCTTGCCAAGTTTTTGAACAGGAGATTTCCATTTTGTCTTCTCGTACACCCCCTTTAAAAAAAAAAGCACTTGTGTTTATTTCGAGGATGATATAAGGTGGATTTTTACTGGCCAAATAAAATGGGCTACAAGTGCCATAAAGGACAAGAGGAAGCTCCATCAGATGTTTCAGGTTGATGACTTATAAAAACTTCACCAAGCTGATCATAAGTGATTACAAAGAGCGCATATTTAGGAATCCTGGAAATACAGCATACTTATTAAGGCCATATTGATTGATGCTTTAATGTTATGTGCATGTGGTCTTCACAAGGCTTTTGAGCAGCTTTATACTGAATACAACAGACATTTTAATTTGAAGTAAGTGGTGGAGGCAGCTGTATCAGGAAAGTGTTTAATGTTTCCACTCAGACAGGAAATATCCAAATCTTCAGATCAACAGAATAAGTGAACTCTGGATCTGACTCAGTCTTAATGAATCTACGTCTTAACATCAGGACTTCTACAGTAGTTTATTCAGAGCATGTGATAGCAGTGTTAACATTCAGTCAGCCCAATGCTAGACTCCCTTCACAGGAGCAGTTCCCGCTCTGTCTTCAAGCTTTCTAAGATTTAACCTCGTATGCCTTTGATGAGGAAAGAAAAGTTGAATCTATTAATTTCTCTCCTAACACTCGCGAAGGGTGTATAGAAAATATCAGTAAGTAATCTGACCTTTTTCCAGGACTACTTAATCCTCTCACGCTTATGGAAACTATTTTGGTTTTGCTGGTGCCATTTTGCATCCCTGACTAATTGAACTGAAGCCTTCGGTAGGAATGTCATCCAATCTGAGTCTTGGCTTTTTGTCAAAATAACTACAATTTATCATCCCCTCTAAGTTTAATTGAGAGTTCACTTGAAGAGATGCAAAATGGCCCATGGGAAATGTCCATCAATGTAGCATTGCTTTTGCAAGCTTTTGAAATTGTTTTTGCAGCGTCTGGAATTCCTCTTTTTCATTCCTGGTAAAGTTGAAGGATCCCAAAGTGACATTTCTACAGTGTCAAAATAGAATCACTTATTTAATTCACTCCTAATGTGTTGGTTTGAAAGTTTGGGGATTCATGAAGCAAGCAATGTTTGTTTTATTTCAGTTACATTTTGTTATTTTTGATTTTGGAATGGCCTCAAAGGCATCCTAGAGTCCATGAAACACTTATCAGTTGAACATTTGCATTTAAAATCAAAAGTTGAAACATAAAAAAAAGAGACACAGTTCAACATTTTCAGGGACGTGGATATCAATCTCAGGATTCTCGTGTCTTTATGCCAAGCTAGGCTAACAATCTGCTAACTCCAGTTTATTTCGTGAGTGATGTCCATCCTCTCATTAGACTGTAGTGATGTGTTCAGACCAAGCTGCAACCTCCAGTGTTGAATAATGAAGAAAATGCTAATCAAACAGGGATACTTTTGGTTTTGGTGCAGAAATGTTGATTTAAAAGTATTTTACATTGCGGTTCAATCACTTTTGGAATGTGTTTGAAAAAAGTGGTAACCTCCGATGTTTAAAAAGACAACAACGTGGAGTGCAAAAACTGCAGTTCCTTGAGTGTCCACTTGAGGGTGGCTCCTTAAAGACTAGGAGCCCCATTAACTCCCATGTTAAATGCCCATTTTTACAGCAGAATGAAGAGCTCATTTCTATTTTGTATATGGAGCATTTTTTATTATAACTGATCCATTTTGATTATATCAAGGCAAAGAGTTATGCATAGATTCTAATGACTGGGGGAATGATCAATTTGCATCCATAAGCATGCCTCAGCCCCACTTTTTTGCTTGTTAATGGATTGTTGCGAGTTAGTTCTTGTGGGCATTTCCAATATGGTGACCGTCATTGACCCCCATTGTTTTAAACACTGAGACAAGAGCAAAGCAGTTTTTTTTAGATCTGTTACTTTGCCAGCTTGTCTGCATGATCATAAGTGTTCATTCGATTATTCAGGTTGGATAAACCAAACCTACGTTAGCCCTCCAAAAAACAAAAAATCAAAATCAAATCAACTGGACGTACACACAGCTTGGAGAGTTTAACCCCTTTCTCCAGGTATCTTTCCTGGATTTATTTTACTGCTTGAAGCTTTTAAAAGTTAAGCAGTGCCCAGATTACTGTCCCAGGAGTGAGGCCAGGTCCCGCTAGACTTGTTACCAGGATATCTTAGATGGACACCAAACAGCTGTCTCTATGACTCTGTGGAGTTTTAGTGTTTCTAATAAGTCACTCATCTGCTGAATTCTGACTAACTACAGTGGTATGAACGTAAAATACGTAGGTATTCTGGGACTTCTTTGAAATAGAAATGTCAGATGGATATTGAGTATTTGATGTTGGGTTGAGTCATAAGGCGGAATTGTTAAGGAGTCCAAATTGTTGCTGTCTACATGGTAGGACAAGCAAACATTCAAAGTGCTTTTTTCCTGAGTGTAGCTCAGGTTGAAGAGTCTGACATGATGTCAGGATGTCAGGAGTATCTTAACGGCAGATATTTGAAACTTTATATGACTTCCTATATGATGGTGGAGCCTCAGAAACAAAGAGGAAATATTCCAGATAATTAAACTTAACAACCATTTGGTGACTCAAACTTTTTAAGTACCGCCTCCAGTCATGTGTCCAAACAACCGCTAGAAACCCCTCCAGACCTCAGTTGGATGACCGCAGACTTGAAATGCTGAACACATTTAGAATTTTGATTTTAAAAGGACAAGTTTCACTGATAAGTGTTGCACAGATTACCATGCTTTCTTAATCTGACATGAAGTTGGTGCACTGGATTCTGGTGTTTCCCATGGAAAACTTCATTTGAGTGGTGGTGGTGGTGGATAAAATATGGTGGTGTGGACAGAATGAAACCACTGGTTCCCATTGTTTTACCATTTCACGTGATAATTGACTTTTAAAAAACGTCTGATTGAGTCTGGGAAACACTGAAGTCATGAGAAAAACTTGGCTCTGCGCACATCTTCCCTTTAATTCTCATTTTTTAATCACATTTTAATCTCTTAATAACTTAACTACAGTGCTACTTTTCCTAGATAAGTCCTACATTTATGCATGTATGCCTGTGCATCAAGAAGTAAGCTAACTTTTAACCTTTAGCACAGCCAGACATGAGTGACTGACACGCTGTTTGTTGCTTCTTTTCAGTGATATCCCAAGAATCCCAGACACGTCCCACCCTCCATTAGAATCTAGTAAGTATCTCCTCCTGTGTGATCTCTGTGTTTTAATCAGTCTTTAACTCTGTATGCTTCTGTCTGTCTCTGACAATATCAGTGAAATGTAATAAGTACACTGTGGACAAGAGTCTGTGTTAACAGTAAAGGAAAACAGAGAAAGAGATCTGCATGATTAAAACACAAAGAGGGGGTGTCATGTGCCATAGTGGACTGCACGAAATACAGGACAGTTTGTGTCTTTTACTGAATGAGGGACAGAGCATGACAAACACACGGACAGATCCATGTGTATCTGCTCGTCTCCTCGATAAATCTTCTAGATCTCACCTGTTTATTATAATATCAATCAATCAATCAATCTTTATTTGTATAGCGCCAAATCACAACAAACGTTATCTCAAGACGCTTTTACAAACATAGGAGGTCTAGACCACTCTATGTCAAATTATGAACAGAGACCCAACTTCAAGACAGGGTAAGACCCCACCTTAATCCATCATGAGCATTGCACATCGCAGTATTTAGCTAGTTACAGTGGCGAGGAAAAACTTCCTTTTAACAGGGAGAAACCTCGAGCAGAACCAGACTCATGTTAGACAGCCATCATGCCTCGACCGAGTTGGGTCTGGAAAGACAGATAGAGGGGAGTAAGAGAGAGAGGTGATAGTGATGAGACGAGCTGTTGCCGCTGGAGTCCAGCACGTCCGTATCAGCTGGAGTCCAGATCGTCCGCAGCAGGAGCACGTCTACGGCATCTCAGAGGAACCTACGAGACAATGGAGCTCAGGGACTCCAGAAAGGTCTATGGTTAGTAACTTTAATGGGACAGGCAGAGTTAAAGTAAGTGATTAAGGGGTTGGGGGGAAGGGGGTGAGCTAGGATCCCAGTGTGTCAGTGTGCCAGTTCCCCCGGCAGTCTAGGCCTATAGCAGCATGACAAAAGCTGGTCCAAGCCTGATCCAGCTCTAACTATAAGCTTTGACAATATCCGATTATCTTTCCTTTAATCACATCTCTTACTCTCACTGTCTTTTCCTGTTTCCTCGTCAGTGCAGGATCGTCACATATTCAAAACTTACTGACAAAATGCAGAAAGATGTGTGTTTTCATACGCACTCCACTGTAATAAAAATAATAATAATGATTGTCTAAATGATAATAATAATAATAATAATAATAATAATAATAATAATAATAATGATAAAATAAAATAAATAAATTATTTTAATATTGATAATAATAATAATAAAAATAATAACAAGAATAAAAATAAAATAGTGTTGTTTGTAATAATAATAGTAGTAAAATAAAAACAATATTGATAAAAAATGACAATAGTAATGATAATAAAAATAAATAAACGTGATAATAATAAAATACTACTAATACTACTACTACTACTACTACTTCTGCTACTACTACTACTACTACTACTAATAATAATAATAATACAAATAAAAATAATAATAATAATAATAATAATGGACTTCTCTGGGGCTTTTCTAGGTACTCAAAGACATTGTACATGAATTACAAAAAATAAAAATGAAATTAGTAAAATATGAAAAACATAGATGGGGAGAGAGTACAGGTCACTTGTTGTAGGTTGTTTTTAAACAGGTAAGTTTTGGCTTGAGTTTTAAATTAGTAAAAAATAATGTTTATATTTAGTACTTGATATGTTAAGCAAATTAAATAAATATAAACATAAATGCACTTGAATGCATCCTACGGACAGGGACAGACTGAGATCCAATCACTCAGGCCACATATGGAGGTCTGACAGTGTGTACATTCCTGTGACTGATTTAACATTTTTCTGCTGTCTCTTTACAATCCTATTTTTTATTTGCATAATTAAAAAAATACACAAGAAAAACAAAAACAAAGGTTAGTAATATACAGTGGAGGAAGAGACAGAAAACTCTGAGAGCTTATTTGAAGCCTCCACCCAAATAACGTTTCAATATTACAAAATAATTAAAAAACACTAAACTGACACAGAAATAATGACATTAGCTGATATTAATAATAAAATAAACACACAACTATAGTGACACCACAGCAAAAATATTACATTTAGCATTAAAGAAGCATATATATTGAAAAAGATTATGATAAATTTGAAATGCACATCAGTTCAAGATAAGTATAATTAAATAATAGTAGTTCAATGTTTTTTTCATACACCATTTGTAACATTTTACAGACCAACAGTTTGTAGACAAATAGGACTAAATATTCTAGAGTTTGGTGACCCTGAATCGTATCGAGAATTGACCTCTACGGGTAAAAAATTCAGCAGGATGGAGGAATAAAGTTTGAGGAGTTGTGTAAGCATGGGTCTGTGAATATGATTTAAAGAAGTCTTGAAGTGATACAAAAAAACACAAATATGAAACAAATATTTATACCTGTAGTTAGTGTCGTCCACCTGTGATCCGATCACCCAGGATGGATGTTAATACCAGTTTTAAACAGGGCCATGGGTTATGAATAGAACTGGTAAAGTTCACTTTTGTTGACCTTAAATAAAGTTTGTAATGTCTGAGGTGCTACACAAGTCAGTGATTCAAAAGATAATATATCATACTTCAGGTCTGTTTTATGAGACACATGAGAGTGTGTAATTTCTATTCAAAGTCTTCTCAGCAGAGAGTAGAGCAGAAATCAGCAGTTTGTCATTCAGACAGGTCAAGTGTGGAATAGTCTGTGCTTGTTTTGTGTGAAGTTTGTGACAGAATCAACTCTCAATGGTGAATGTGGAATAGATATGATCACACTACCCACTCAAAGTAGACTAGATGTTTTCCTCTCTTTACAAACCTCTCTCATCTCTTATGCCTTCTTATGAATCCTGTCTAGACTTGGTTTCCTCCGTCTGAAATAAACAGTCTCTTAAATCTTTGAATCAAATGTTCTTCTTCTGTCTTTGTAGCAGGTTCCAGTTCTTTTGAATCCCAGAAGATGGAGAGACCATCCTTAAATGTCCTGTCTCCCTCCAGTCCCGGGATGCTCCAAGACGCTCCACAGTTGATGCCAGGGCAGCTCTCAGTGAGTGTGTGTGCTCTGGTTATTTATGGTTGTCAATGTATTGAGAAGAAATGTCAGCATCAGGTTCTTTTTGTATGTGTTACTCATCCAGGTGAAGCTGTGGTATGACAAAGTGGGTCATCAGCTCATCATCAACGTGCTGCAGGCTGTGGATCTCTCTCTTCGCCCTGATGGACGGCCCAGGAGCCCTTATGTCAAAATGTACTTCCTCCCCGACCGCAGGTACGCCAATCTTCTTCACGGGGAGTCCTGAGAAGATTCAGAGGAGTAACATTAGACTGCCTCATTGCATCACAGGCAGTCTGAGGATGTATTGACTGAGATCATAAATAAATTAAGAAGAATCTGATCCACTCAATACTTGTTAACATGACAGATAAAGATCATTACATCTCGTGTCCACATCATACAGCTGTGTCCATCACTGTCAGGTTTCTGAGGCTTGATTATTTGTTGGTAGAGGTCATGTGTTTTAACTTGATTTAAACCAAAAGAAATTGCATTTGGACAAACTATTGGCTATCTTTCTGTAGAACTTCTTCTTGTTTGGCTGAATATCTCTGATGTTTGACAGTGATAAGAGTAAACGAAGAACAAAAGCAGTGAAGAAAACCTGCGAGCCGAAGTGGAACCAAACGTTCGTCTACAGTCACGTCCATCGGAGGGATTTCCGCAACCACATGCTGGAGATGACTATATGGGACCAACCCCGGTCACCAGAGGAGGACAGCATCTTTATGGGAGAGGTACTGCACAAGCAATCACGCATGCATGAACATACACACACACACAAGGGGTTTTAGCCACGCCAGAGACACAACACATATACACAGGTGTGATTATTTCGTATGTGTGTTATTTAAAGGTCCCACATAATGAAAAACGTACCTGCTTATGGATACATACTTCAGTCAAGCAACCCTGAGAATATGGAATTACAAAATCCTCTGCATCGTTTCTATAGCTCGTAAACTGGGAAAACGTAACTATGAGGTGATTTTATTTTACTCCTGTTGTGACATCACGACAGGACTGATTTATACAGGCATGTGTGCAAAACCACACACACTTCTTGAGCATTCTTCTTATTCCTAGGCTGTTGTGGTTTCAGCTTTGGTGTTGCACAGTCAAGATGGTTGGTTCAAGATGTTGGTATATGCAGCCAATGACAGTTTACTCTGTTGTTGTTGTCAGTCTCAGCAGATGTGTATCTAACATGAGTCTGGTCCTGCTGGAGGTTTCTGCCTGTTAAAGGAAGTTTGTCCTTGCCACTGTAACTTGCTAAATACTGCAAAGTTCTCTGCTCATGGTGGATTAAGATGAGATCAGACTGAGTCCTGTCTGTAAGGTGGGACTGCATCTTATCCTGTCTTGATGTTGGGTGTTTGTTAATAATATAACAGAGAGTACGGTCTAGACCTGCTCTGTTTGGAAAGAGTCTTCAGATAACATTTGTTATGATCTGATGCTTTATAAATAAAGATTGAGTGATTGGTTAATTGTTGCAAAAACTGTCCAAATTCTGTCCCAGCCCTTGAGAACCAAAGAAAACAGTGTTCCTTTTATTTTTCATCACAATTTGTTGGCTATAACACCGACCACTGAAAGTAAAATAACTTTTAAATTTTAATGTAGCATCCAGAGACATGCTGCTGTAAACGCAGCTGCAATACTTCACATGAACAGGGCTGTGTAAGCAAGATTTGACCAATCACAAACATGAAAAAGTCAGCTGTTGGCAAATCATCAGATTTTACCAACATTAAAGCTTGGTTTAAACTTCTGCTTCGAATTGATGCCATAGCCTACATTGAAGGTCTGTGCAGTCCTTTTCCGATGCAGAAGCCCACATGCATAGCCTGCCATGCACCTCCTCCAAAATGCAACTGCAAGCCCTGTGATTGGTCTACTGGATGGATTGTATTTCCTGCATTTACAGCACTTGTGGACTCTGCCATACATTTTATCTCCTCTGACGTCTCCTCTCTATTCTTCCTTGTATTTATTGCTGTGTGATAAACAGGAACATGAAGAAGCTCTAAATTAAAATAATCATTTTGCTGTGAAAAATTAATCACAAAACGTAGTGGGGCCAAAACAGGCAACCCCACTATCAGACCAAACTACCCTCACAAGCATTTGGCTTACACATCGACGCTGCGTAGAGTCAACGCAGAAGTTTAAACTAGCCTTAAGGCAGCCAATCAGCAAGGCTCTTCATTAACATAGCTTCCCTGCCTTCCTAGATCACTGCATGGATGATGAGGTTAGAAACTGAGAGGCTGCAGATCCTCCACAGAGGCTGAATTTGTGATAAAGACAACTAGGGCATGTTGTAAACAGCTGAAAACACCATTCTATGGGACCTTTAAGTACACACAGCTGGGCTTACACACACACACACACACACACACACACACACACACACACACACACACACACACACACCTGTGTATGTGTGGCTCTTTATGATCAGTGATTCAATGAGGACTGAATCGGAGCTGTTCAGTAGAACATGAGTAGAGCTGTTTATCTTGTTTACCCTTCCTGTGATGTAGCGAGCAGCTAGTCATTGTGACACAAGCAGAAAATTACTTTTTCTATCTGATTACTGTTTTGATGAGTGAACACGAACTGAAGGAAAACATTTAGTCATGATGTGGATTATGACTTGAGCAGATCCTAATAGAACTGGAGACGGCCTTACTGGATGACAAGCCTCACTGGTATCCACTCCAAACCCATGATGTCTCATCCATACCGCTGCCCCGCGCCTCCCCGTACCTGCCCCGACGAAACACAGACACCCCCGGCAAGAAGCTGCAGCGTAAGTGTGCGATCGCTCTCAGTGTGTGTATATCTGTGAAAGCTTGTTGTTTTTTCTCTGCGTGGACGTGCATTTATAAATGTAAGAGAAAAAATGTGACGGTTTATTATCTGTGACCAAATATAACATGTATGTGTTAATGTCTGTTTCTTGTTACTCTTCCCTGATTCTGCATTTGTGTTTTGATATATCACGCGTATGTGCGTGTGTGGTGTGAATACATATCTATGTGTGTCTGTGTCTGTGTGTCTATGACTGTTTAGGTTCTCAGCGTGTAACAGAGCCTGAGTTTGATGAGGGTACAGCAGTAATGTCTAAAGGTGGGTGGGGATTGTCTCCTGGTGTCACACTCAGTGTTTCCCACAAACTCTCTTCTTCTTTGTGGTGTTTTGTTTCGAGGCTTTCTTTGCTGCAGCAGCTGTTTGGATTAAAGTCGCTGTTTCAGTTTCGTACGGAAAAAATTGCACAATCGTCACATCACAGGGTGTGCAATAACAGTCATATTACTTCAAACTCTTCTTGCTGTCACCAGTTTCTTTTTTTCCATGTTTGAGCTACAAAAAAGTGCAGCCCCTCATTTGAGCACACAGATAACTGCAAAACTGCTAATTAGCATCCACTTATTATTGAAACAGTTTGAAATGGTTTATGCAGAATTTGATTATTTTAACAGCACCTAAAAACTGAGAGCCCCCCGGTTCTGGGAAAAAGTAAGTGAGGGAGACTGGTCCGATGCATACTGAGAACATTTTCCTGAATCAGTACGACATCCAGGTAGTTTTGGCATACTGCAGATTTTGCTCTTGTTCACATACTACATACTATATACTGGATTTTGGCCAAATCATCACGTTCTGCTAGTATAGTAGGCAATTTCGAAAAAAGCATGTATCTCTGTGTCACACAAATGTATAATGTAAACATGCATGTGACCACGCTGCTGTCACAGGTACCCCCAGCAAACGCTTGTTTGATAACATTGTTTTCACACATACAGACGGATAACTGGACCACAGAGTCTTAACTTTTAGTGTCTGCACTTAAAGTGTATACACAGTGTAGTGCATGCAAAGTGTAGTGTTGTGAAAATTCAAAAGAAGACGGTGAGTTTTCAGTTTCAGTAGAAGTTAGGATCACAGGGCAGGTTAGACATTTTAGACATCACTTTAAACCTTGTTGGAAGTTATTGATGACATGTTAGTATGTACATTTTTAATAGGAAAGTTTACGAAGTAAGATGCCACTTCACCTCTTCAGTCATGGCCAAAAGTTTTGAGAATGACACAAATATTACATTTTCACAAAGTCTGCTGCTTCAGGATTTTTAGGTGTTTTTGTCAGATGTTTCTATGGTATAATGAAATACAATTAGAAGCATTTCATAAGTATCAAAAGCTTTTATTGAGAATTACACAGAATTCATGCAATAAGTCAATATTTGCAGTGTTGACCCTTCTTTTTCAAGACCTCTGCAATTCTCCCTGGCATGCTGTCAATCAACTTCTGGACCAAATCCTGACTGATGGCAGTCCATTCTTGTATAATCAATGCTTGGAGTTTGTCAGAATTTGTGGGTTTTTGATTGTCCACCCGCCTCTTGAGGATTGACCACAAGTTCTCAATGGGATTAAGATCTGGGGAGTTTCCTGGCCAAGGGCCCAAAATCTTAATTTTTTGTTCCCCGAGCCATTTTGTTATGACTTTTGCTTTATGGCAAGGTGCTCCATCATGCTGGAAAAGGCATTCTTCATCACCAAACTGCCCTTGGATGGTTGGGAGAAGTTGCTCTCGGAGGACGTTCTGGTACCATTCTTTATTCATGGCTGTGTTTTTAGGCAAGATTGTGAGAGAGCCCACTCCCTTGACCGAAAAGCAACCCCACACATGAATGGTCTCAGGATGCTTCACTGTTGGCAGGAGACAGGACTGATGGTAGCGCTCACCTCGTCTTCTCCGAACAAGCCTTCCTCCTGATGCCCCAAACAATCGGAAAGGGGATTCATCAGAGAAAAGGACTTTACCTCAGTCCTCAGTAGTCCAGTCCCTGTACCTTCTGCAGAATATCAGTCTGTCCCTGATGTTTTTACTGGAGAGAAGTGGCTTCTTTGCTGCCCTCCTTGACACCAGGCCTTCCTCCAAAAGTCTTCGCCTCACTGTGCGTGCAGATGCACTCACACCTGCCTGCTGCCATTCCTGAGCAAGCTCTGCACTGGTGGTTGCCCGATCCCGCAGCTGTAACACCTTCAGGAGACGGTCCTGGCACTTGCTGGACTTCCTTGGGCGCCCTGGAGCCTGTTTGACAACAATTGAACCTCTCTCCTTGAAGTTCTTGATAATTCGATAGACGGTTGACTGAGGTGCAATCTTACTCGCTGCTATAAACTTCCCTGTTAGGCCCTTTTTGTGCATGCAATGATGGCTGCACGTGTTTCCTTGCAGGTAACCATGGCTAACAGATGAGGAACAATGGTGTCATGCACCATCTTCCTTTTAAAGTGTCCAGTCACTCAATCATGACAGATTGATCGCCAGCCTTGTCCTCATCAACACCCACACCTGTGTTAATGTGTGTGACACCTGTGTGTCATTGAAATTATTAGCTGGTCCTTTCGTGGCAGGGCTGAAATGCAGTGGAAATGTGTTTTTGGTGATAAAGTTCATTTTCAAGGCAAAGAGGGACTTTGCAATTAATTGCAGTTGAGCTGATCACTCCTCATAACATTCTGGAGTATATGCAAATTGCCATTTTAAAAACTGAAGCAGCAGACTTTGTGAAAATGTAATATTTGTGTCATTCTCAAAACTTTTGGCCATGACTGTACTCTCTCTACTTCTCCATGAAGGTGTCAGAGGTCTGGTCACAGTGTGCTAAAATAATAATATAGTAAACTTTATTTATATAGCACTTTTCTAAACAAAGTTACAAAGTTCTTTAAAGCAAAAAATTCAGAACATTACAAAGCAAATTAAAAAAAAAAAAAAAAAAAAGGAAAAACAGGACATCAGAAGAGAAGAGAAGGGATTTGATTTAAGGCAGAAAAGAGACCTAAATATCCAAATAATATAGAGTATGCTTGAAATTTCAAGTCCATGAAAACATACCTCATTTAAGTGGTATTAATCCCTGTATTTTTATCATTACAATATTCATTGCAGAGAGGAAAAATGTTCCAATATGATTATTTCCCAAGTATCATGCAGCCATTATTCTAGCCCTGTTCTACATTGCATATTTTCTCATATAACGCAGGTCTGCTGCAAACTATGTGAAAAATAAACACCAAGTGTCTGTTTAAAACTGTGTTTATAAAAGTTTACAGCCTGACATGTTGTTGCTTCAGCATAGGTCTGTTTATAATTATGAAACACAATAACAATGAACCCACGTGTTGAGTTTTGACAGACTTTATGTAAGCTCATTCAGGTTATTTCGGCACATGATTGGCATCATCAACTTTTGGTGACAGCCTTAATAAACAGATCTAAATCTAAACAAACTCATTTCAAATAAAATAGATATTCAATTAATAATATTAAAAAAGAAAGATGACAATCAACTTTTGTTTCAGACCACCACAAATAAGCCCTGAGTGTGGGGAGCACTGGCATGTCATGGACTGTGTGCTGGCATGGGGCTCCATGCAGCTCACACACTCTGCCTCAGAAGAGCCTGAAAATAGTCTCTGCTACTTACTCTTCAAACCACAAGCAACACAAGAAGTGAAATGATTACCATGTGAACACTCAGCTTTTTGTCCGTGTGTGTTGTGCAGCTGTACACTCTGCATGTCTGTGTTAAAGTCTTTGTCTGATTTGCGAGGGTTAGACTGGTATCTAGATTTTTACGAGAATCAAGTTCAAGAATAGCATACAGTATGTCTCAGTTAAAGAGCCCTCAGGATGATCGCAATTAGTGTGAATTCATTTTTAACATTTTAATCACATGCCAAGCATTAGAAATATCAGATATATCAGTCCAACCCTGCAATGCGTCCGTGTTATACAATGATGAGTACCTCTTTGAGAAAGAGAGACAAAAGGAATGGAACAATGAAGCACTTTACTTTCACCAACTTTTTGTTTTAATTTCCATGCATGGTAGAAATAAATAAAAAACCTCAGTGGCAGTTTCTAAAGCTAAACTAACAGCCCGCTGCGAGCTCTGAGTTTCTGTTCTTTTGGAAATGAAACCAGTAACCTTGGGACCACAACAAAGCCTGACACCGTCGCGCAGTCCCTTCAAGGCTGATCAGTCCCTCTATTTATATTTTTATCTTCACACCAAAGGAAGAGGAAGCTTTTTTTTCTAAAGCTTTTAAAAAATACAGGACACTGAGGAAAAATAGCCAGCTGCAGTTCTATTATTAGGCTAATCTTAAAATAGTCTGTAGCATCGTGACGAATGGAGCTGATGTAGATGCTGTTTAATGTGTACTGTGGTGAAAGGCTTCATGCTGGCATGCACCACATGTAAGGACTAGTAAAGGCTCTGTACTTGCCCTACTCTATGTAATATTAACCAAACAGCATTAAGTCAAGGTGATCCAAACCTATTGTGAATCTCCACCCTTATCAAGACTCACTTCTACACGGAGAGACCGATGAAGTTACTGGTCACCATTAATAGTTTGTCTTTTTTGATGTATAAATTTAACACTGACTGTGTTGTTTAATCTTTCTCAATATTTTGTGTGTCTCAGTAAAGTTAAGTCGTTAACTGTAAATTTGCCAAATGAAAATACCAAAATGGCACGGACCTGGGAGGGTTTAAATCAGGGGTGTCCAAACTTTTTCAAAGAGGGCCACATTTGATGTTGTCAGAATACTTCAGGGCCAGTGGCTCCTACTGTAACTTAGGTGACTTAGGAATCATAAAAGTTATATATGAAATATTCAATAACAATTATTTGACATTTTTTTCTCAATAAATCAGTAACTAGGAAGTCCTCAGTTCTCCACAAGCCACTTAAACATTAGCAAACTTGATCTTCTTCTGTAGAATGTTTTTCAGTCGGGTCGGGCAATGTGGGAAAAAATATTGTCTTGTTATTTTCCGATCACAATCTGGATTTCATCACACTTCTATTTCATGTTGTTTTTAAGACTTTTCTGACCAGCAGACAACATTTTAAGAACTAAATAATTCTTGTCCTGCATTCTGAACTATTTTTTCTGCACCAAATTTTGCCTTTTCTGCACAATTTCCTAATTTTGATCTTGTCTTGTGTCTTCTGAACTTTTAGTGTTCATCAAGAACATTTTCACATCATGATAAATACATTAATTTGAAAAAAACTGTCATTTTTAAGAGTTCTTGTGTTTCCTCCTAATTATATTCCTGCAGAATATCCAGAGCTTTGAGTTTATCAGAGTAGTTCATGAAGCTTTTTGAGACGTTTCTGGATTGAATTTAGTTTTGTTTGTGCGCTTGAAAGAAACTGCAAATGTTCAGATGATTCAGAAGGTGATTCATTTCTTTGCTATAATAACACATTTTAAGATGGAAGCTTGGGGCCATAATTAAATGGACATTGGGCCGCAATTGGCCCCCGGGCCGTACTTTGGACACCCCTGGTTTAAATCATATAATTTTGACTGTTATTGGGGTTTCTAGGCGTAGCAAACATTAGGGGCTTATCCCAAACTAATAATCACATCTACAGTTGTGCTCACAAGTTTACATACCCTGGCAGAATTTGTGATTTTTTTTGGCCATTTTTCAGAGAATATTAATGATAAGAGAAAAACTTTTTTTTCACTCATGGTTAGTGGTTGGGTGAAGCAAAATTTTTTATCAAACAACTGTGTTTACTCTTTTTTTATACCATAATGACAACAGAAACTACCCAAGAAACCATACATTCTGCCAGGGTATGTGAACTTATGAGCACAACTGTACTTAAACTATAAAAAATTGTATATGTATAAAATATTTTCAAAATGCTATATTGATGTAGTTTTTAAAAAGGTAACTCAACAGAGCAGCAACATTTAAATCTGCTGAACTCATCTTTTTAAGAACTCATAATAACAAGCGCAGACTTAGCCTAATGGTGAGGTTGCGCGCCCATGTAGTGGGTGGCCCGGGTTCGAATTCCAGCCTGCGGCCTCATTCCTGCTTGTCATTCCCCCAGTTTCCTACTCTATCCACTGACCTCTGTTCTATAAAATAAAGGTGTAAAAGCCCAAAAAATATGAAGATGATTGTCCAAACTCACCATTTAAAGTAGAGGTTCCCAAAGCGTGGGGGGTTGTGAGATGTTTTCCAGAATGTTTTTTTTTTTAAAGTGATCTAAAAATAGTACATTTGATCCATTATAGTAAAGAATATCGACAAAAATAGTAGCTAACCTTTAAATAAAACCTTGAAAATTGAAAATGTAATGAGTTTTCTGCCTTTCCTTTTTGTCAGATGACTCCTAAGTTTAGGGTTAGTGAACGGTTGATTATCAAAGCATCAGTAGCAGCAGGTTAAATCATAATGGCACAGGAAACACAGCCACATGCTCATATAGGTAGGGTCATTTTCTCCAGACCAGCTAAATGAAGCCACATTTAATCACTTTGAGGAACAGTGGGGGTCGCAAGTCTTTGGCAGCTATATTTTGGGGGTCGTGGGCTGATTTAAAGCATCAATAAAAGGAATACTAAAATGTGAAGAGAGGACTGTCTCTGCGGCTTGTTGAAACATGATCCATACAGCTGATTTCAATATAAGGAAGGTCTCTGACAGGGCAAATAGCTAATCATGATTAAGAATTTCAGGGTGGCCACTGGGCTACCCTCTGGCTCCACCACTGCCTGCGTTTTATTTTTTTACAAGTGGCAATCCACATCCCAAAAACAATAATCCAATAGAGCCCTTATATGCTAGTTTCATATTTGACAGCCATATAGGTATATGCTTCAGTGTGTTTCATGGTATCATAATGATACAACCATGTTTTCGACTGCTGATTGACCAAATACTTGAGTTTTGATTTCATTTCCTAAAAGTAATCATGGTGCAACTAATTTTGGTAGCCTGATTTACTTTGTGATGGACGGGTGAAGCCTCATCAATCTTTGGGACCTTTTTCTCTATTTGTGCTGGAAAAGATCAGATGCTTTGAAGCTTCAAACTCAACCAACACAATGAAGTCAGGTGGCTTTAAAACGAAGCACCAGTACACCTCGCTGAAACTCATAGTTCTGTTCTGAAATGTAAGAATAAACGTCTAAGAGGCCGGGGTGTTATCTAATAAAACTATCTGCATTTCGATGTACTGCATTTAATATTTTTACTACAGTACATGTTACAATTAGATGACCTCACTTTGTTACAAAGCCCTTAAATAAAGTATATTTTGCAGACTGAAAAGGCTAAAATATCTTTTCTGTTTGGTTGTTTGAGTCCAATATGTGCCGATCACGCAGTGAAACTCTCAAACTTTCTAAACTGTTAAACTGAATAAGGCGCTTTATGAAGCGCCTGTACCTTTGGAAGCTTTGGGCGGCACTCGTTAGGTGACATTTGATGTTCGATACAGGCTTTGAAACAGTGCAGTTCACTCCAGTAACTCAAGCTTCAGAGCTCCTGTCTCATCTGCATGTCTCTATGATTTACTAACAAGCTAACAATAAGTTACTGAGCACCCAGTATTAACTTTAACTTAAGACAAAATTTGCACATTGCTGATGAAGCACCTGTGAGAATGTTGAAGATGTACTCTGGCATCTTTACAAGAGTTCCTGAACGCTCATTCACATTTATTCATGAGTGTGTGTTTCTCTCTTTGTGCATGCGCGGGGTCATCCCCATCCAGCAGCAGATGGGCGAGGCAGGGAGAGGCAGCGGGAGCCCTCGTCTACCCTGGAGGTGCCGGACCAGCAGAGGACACCCGCCCATCACATACGTTCCCGCTCGGTGTCCCCGCACCGTGAGGAGCAGGGCAGAATCAGGTCACGGCCGGCCAATGTTCCAGCGCAGAGGTGAGACCGGATTCTCCTCTTAAAGGAGCAACGTGTAGAATTTCAACACCATTTATTTAAAATATGACAGGACATCTGTTTGTTCGGGGAAAACAGGCCTCCAGATATAAAAGCTAAAGCTGCTGTATAAACAGTAATGCACCCTTCATTGTCACTTCCTAAATGACTGATGAAATCCAACATTGACCGCTTCTTTGAATATTTTTTATTCAGTCTCCTCCTCCTCCTCCTCCTCCTCCTCCTCCTCCTCCTCCTCCTCCTACTCCTCCTACTCCTCTGGTACTTTCCATAGTCATATTTTGGCAGAGATCAGAGTTAAAGGAGATTACGTGTCTTTATAAACCTTGGCCCCTTTGTTACATATTTTATGGTCCTATTGACTATGATGGGAATAAAAAACAAAGTGTGCCACTTCCAGCTTTGTGCCCACTTCCATCAGACTCAGTGCGTAAGCTAGTCTTGACCCACCTCCAGTGCACTTATTTATTTATTTATTATAGACATTTTCTCTCCAACAAGTTCTCACTAGTGACTTTTTGATTATGTCATCTTCTTTTTGTTTTCAACCTGCTAAGCTTTGTGTTGTGTTTGCTCTGATACGTTTATAAAAATGAGGATAGATACAGTTCTTTGAAGTTGAATAGGATTTGAAAAGTTTTGAAAGTGCTCGTGTCTTTAACTTGTAGTTCGGCGGCAGGTTGCACTAACTACGACGTAATCTCTCAGGGGCCAACTGTATACGTCCTCCCAAAGTGCCTGCTTTGGCCACAGACAGACTCAGAGATTTTCTTTGTTTATGACGTTACAGAGGGGATCTCTGCAGAAGTTAGTAGACCTTATTCTTAAAACATTAAGGTGCTTTTATTTATTTGACCAGAAACAGCTGTTATACCGCTTCGTCCAAAGCAACCAGACCCCATAGACCCCAGGGAGCTACTTTACCTTGAAGAGCGAAGGAGATGCTGGAATACCACTCTCATCTTTTGTGTGTTTGATCAAGCTAAAACTTTAAAACACCCAATTCATGGGGTGCTATTGGCCTAGCGGTTTAAGAACACGCCATAAACAGAGGCTGCAGTCCCAGTGGGTGCTGGTTTGACTCCCTTCCCCCGCTCTCTGCTTCCTACATTTCCTGTCTCTCTTCAGCTGTCCTCTCAAATAAAGAAATTAAAAATGGTTAACTTTAAAAAAACACACAAAAATGTGCAAACATTGAACTGCTCTGTTTCTTTTTTTTGGTCTTAAGAGAAAAGGTTGATCACTGAAGGGAACAATTTCCCTCTGTCATGTGTTCAGCCCTTCAAAATAAAAGTCTGAGCCTGTCAGAATTAGCATTATTAGCACACTTGTCTTGTAGGACTACTAGAGCAGGGATGTCAAACATGCAGCCCGTGGGCCAAAACCAGCCTGCCACAGGTTCCAATCCGGCCCGCGGAAAAAATGACAGAGAAGACATTAACTGCAATTTTTCAATAAAAGAAACTACTATTTCAAATTTGTCCTCTGGGGGTCGCATAAAATCATAGTGCTGACGGAGCGCACCTTAATGGCGTTTTTTTTTCAGGGACTTTTTTTTAGAGCACTAAAAAATGATCCACTAACTTCTAACACTAGCTCTACACCCCTGCATACAACACTGTCCAGCAAGCAAACTGTTCATGCTGGAGCTGAGGGGTCCAAAATAATCAACTTTACCTTCTTCATTATTATAATCTCTGTTCTTTTGCAGTAAACATTACACTCTGTGTGTCAGGTCAATGGGTAATAGGGCTGTCAAAATTGCTCCAAAATTACGTTCGAATATTCGCTCTAGAAAATCCCATAGGTTCGAACCATTCGAATATCTATATTTGCGCATTATGTCAATAACAGGTGGATAAACTAATACAAGGAGACATAACTACTTGTATATGTATTTTTATTTAAGATATAACATGCCTAAAACATACCTACACATTACAAAACAAGTAAATGACCTAATGGTCTATACCGTAACACTTTTAAGACCGGAGACCTCTCGCTCGCTCGCCCCCCTCTCTGTGCTCAATGCGCTGAGTGAGTGCTGAACAAGACTTGTGCGAGTAATTAAAGGTCCCGACTCTTGTCCCTAATATAGGCAGGCTTCATTCAGTGATTGAAGCAAATATTATTAACATTAATTTAAGTTAAAAACGAAAAAGTAGTCCACTTACATTCTTGGCGCTTGTATAACAACAAAGAGGAAAAACTGCATTTTATCCCAGTGTCACTGATTGTCGGGCTCTTTTAGTCCACTGTCATTGTAGGGTCTTAGGTCTGACAGGTTATTTGCCAAAAACACAAGACAGTCGGTGTGAAGAGGCCCGATCTCTTTTTATTCACTGTATTCCCAACGGAGGAAAAGACGCGTTCAGAGCGCACTGAGGATCCGGGGACGGAAGGATTTCTCTCTGCCGTCTACTTCACACTGCATGTGTGACTCCTGTGACCTGTCCCTGACCCGTCATGCAGTGCGCCCACTCTCAAAGCAGCCGCCGATGTGTTTTGTTCCACAGTCGAATATTATTTTTCACAATCGAATCTCCGTTTTTTTTTAATATTCGAATATATATTCGAATTTAGAATATTCGTTGACAGTCCTAAT